>NC_136856.1:2027944-2037944 GCF_951799975.1 Gobius niger
GGCTTCAGTTTTTATTTAATTTATGATTTTGCTCTTCACCATATACGTGGCATATGGGGCGCAGTGTTGGGGAGTAACTAAATACATGTATTTCGAATACTCATTTAGAGTAACTGTATTCTGGTAAAGTTACACTTTCATTTGAAAGTATTTAGATACAGTTACTTTCCAAATATCAAGGGAACATCCCAGTATCAGTCATTACATTTGAGCTCCATATTCACAACATAAGTAAGAAATAACTTTTAATGATGCCCTGTTTTTCCTGCTAAAATAAAATTACGATGTAAACGCCTTAAAGTGACTATACAGAGTTTAAAAATGTAAAAATTCTGTATTTTCCTCCCCCTACGTGTTCCTCCATGTCCTCATGTTAGAATGAGCTCAAATAAGCTCCTGTTCACCACAACTGCCTCTAAAATCCTGTCTCTCAGAAAGGTGTTAATTCAGGTCGGAAGTGCCGTCATTAATATAGAAGCTGCAGTTACACGTATGACCTGAGGTGGCAGTTGTGAGTATAAAATGGCTAACTTGCATCTAGTCTCTTTAAGCAGGAGTTCATACAAACACACGTGTCACATGATGCTGTATCTGCCGCTCCGTTATTGTTTACTATTATTTTGGTGATGTTTTGGTGAATGGTCGGCTGATGAATCCAGGTCTAACTCGGTTTTATAAAATGATCGATCTGTTCCAGCGCAAGGGAAGCAAAGCCCTGTTTATGGACATTGTTTTTGCCGATCATAGAATTCTTATCATTTGTTTAAAGGGGGGGTATTATGCAAAATCAACCTTGTCAAGCTTTCCATCATGTTATTATGTCATTCCCTCAGTAAAAACATGGCTGAAGTGTTGCCTTGGCACATTCACGTATTTCTGAGTAATCTGTAAAAACTCTGATGGCGGCCATTTTAGGGATAGGTTTGCCTGAGTCCTCCTAGGAACGCCCCCACCTCCTGGAGACGCCTCCGAGCTTTGGTCACCAGCCGAGTAACCAACCACTGCTCCTCAGCAGAACCCCCTCCCCACTGATGCCACAGACAGCGTGTGGAGGGGGCGTGTCTAAAGGCTCAGAGGTTCTTAAAGAGACAGAGGCCTATTTCAAGACATTCACTACAGCCATTTTGAGAGAGACATTTTATACAAGGCAGTTATTCTGATTTACTGCATTTACAGACCAACAGATTTACCAGATTTGGGTAAAGCTGGACTGGGGAAAATGCCCTGGTTAAGGTGGATGCAGGTGTTACTAAAGCCTCCTCCAGCCCACACTGTTCTCTTTGTTTGTGTTTACAGTGTGTAAAGCGGCTCCAGCTGCTGTTCATGGCCCTCACTTCCTGTTCCTCGTGCGTCTCGTCTGTCACCTCCTGTCAGCCTCCGAAGAACGACAGAAAAACACGGTTCGAACCCGGCCTCGGCGCTTGTTCTGCACGCGCTGCTAACCCACTTAATGCCCCGCCGTTCTCCGACGCCGGAGCACAGATGTTCCAGATGTTTGGGCGCTGGCTGCGTGGTGTCTGGCGGTGATGAAGGAGCAGTCAGTCTGGGGGAGCGGATTCCGTCACGGCGCCGCGCGGTTCAGACACTCGGGGAATTAAAGCCGAGTCTGACGACTCCATTAGATCACACAATATGGTCTTAAACGCTGTTCGCCGCCATGATGGAGGATCGCTGACAGAAGGAGGCGCCACGCCAATTAGACTTCGTGTTTTGACAACTTCTTAATGCTTTTTAAATTACCACGGAAGATTCCACAAAGTTTTAGAACCGGAATTATAAGAGACAAATGGCCGTTTGTCTCGGCCATTGTAAGGTTTCAGGTGGGGGAGGGCGGAGCGGATTATAAACATTTATAAACTGAACTTCAATTTTACCATGATTTTTTTATAATGACAAATATAACTTGAATTACACACTGGGGGAGAAAACAGACTGAATGAATATACCGTAAATGCTCTAATATAGGCCCGGGCCTTTATTTACTCAAGGGCATCAGGACCAGGCCTTTATTGGAACCAGGCCACGATTAGAGACAGGCCTTTATTTCTATTTGAGCAAAACGGACGACCAGGAAAACGAAGAAAAACGAGATTTGTGTCCATTTGAACTAAAATATTAGGTCCATTTATTAATGAACATTTCAAACCCTCTCCCAGCGGCTGGAACATTGACGCCTTTTATTTTGTCGGGACAACAGGAAGTGTTTCGTTGCTGTTAGCGGAGCTTTGACATCAGTGTCACTGCAGGTTTCTGTTTCGTTTTTACCGGACCGGATTATTTGTTGTTATCTTGTGTAAAAGGCGAGTTTAGACGGAGCGTTTGTGTTTGTGATCGATCATGAGACTGACCCGAGAGAAGACGAGACGCTCGCGCTGATGGGAGGAGTTATTTTGAGGCGTGGGACTGACCTGCACACGGAGCAGCTGGACGTGCTTTGAAGACGCGATGGAGACTTTATTAAAACCCTGGAGGGTCACACAACATTTGTCCTGTTTCCAAATATGGTCACAGGAGGTTTGAAAAGTGGCTAAATCTGTGTCAAAGCTACGCTGGGATCAGCTCCTCTGCAGCGTCCCCCTCGGCCCGGGTTCAGTTTGTTACTTCCTGCACGTGAGTTTTCATTTACACGAGTATGAGACAAATTCCTAACATGGGGAATATTTCTACAGCTATAGTTTCTAGTAAAAGACCCGGCCTCTGTCAGAGACCCGGCCACTGTCGGAGACCCGGCCACCAATGGAATACAGGCCACTATTAGAGAATTTACGGTACTCATTTATCCAACATTAGACTTAGACCAAAATCAAACTCACTCTAAATGAAAAACAACATAAGAGACGCGAGTAGAGTCGGTAAAAGAGAAACTTCACAATAAGAGTCTAAATAAAGAGACGCAGTGACTTTTATTGTGTAAAGGGCGAACAGGAAGCAGTTTGTTCCCATTAGGCGACTTGACTATAAGGAACTGTGTTTCACCCAGTGGGTGAGAAGGGTCTGGACGCGGCAGATGGAGGGTCATGTGATCAGTGGAGAGGAAATGACGTCCCCTCGGCAGAACAACACTAGGTGTGTTCGAGATGCCGTTGTGTCTCGCCTGGATGATCGGCGAGAGGAGCCGACGCAACGGGGGCGGAGAAAAAAGTCTGAAGCCCATCCGACCCTCCACATGCAGAGAAGAGCGAGAGCCTCGGATCAGCAGCGTCTCGTTCAGATATCACCTTCATTTAAAGTTTATCCTAAATAAAAGTCATTCACCTCCTGCTCTGTTTCCTTTACTCCAGAGACATCATTCTTCATCAGAGAAAACTTTCCCATGTGTTTGTTGTTCAAGTTTGTGAGATAAAACACGTCCTTTTAAATCATGAGTTTTTCTGTAGAAGCATCAAACATGAGCTCTATTTTAGGGGCGATGCAGAACTTTAATAGTTTCAGTCATAGTTTATTTGTTCAGATCTAAAGAGGAGAGGGGAGGGGGGGAGGAGCACGTTTCTGATCACAGCAGACTCGTATCCAATCACCTGAGCGTGAGGACAGGTGAGCGTTTTCCCGTCATGCACTGGGCCGAGGAGCCGCTGCAGTTCCTCTGGAGAGATGCAGCGGCTGATCCAGTCGGCTGCTCTCGTTGGGGTCTCACCATCTTTTCGTGCCCCACGTGCCCGGGACATCAGAGCCCGTCTGGAGCAAGTCGGACAGAAATCTAACCGACACCGAGCGTCTGCAGTCGGCTGTAAAACTGTGTCTCATCTCGAACACACCTACGAGTTTAAACTAACCCCAATCCTATCCTTAAAGGAACAGAACCCGTTTTTCCAGACTGAGATCTGTTCTTACCTGAGCTTAGACGAGTTGATCTGTCTGGTCTTTGTGCTTGTGGAAGAGCTCGGTCGCTTCTAACTTCACCCCCGTTTGGAGCCATAGGAATATACAGGGAGAGGCCAAATGCTAACAACATCTTTGATCTTTGTGTGTGACTGAGGGCACGCACAAAGACCAGACAGGTACGGATCAACTCGTCTAAGCTCAGGTAAGAACAGATCTCAGTGTGAAAAACGGTGGCCTGTTCCTTTAAGGATAGTAGAGTTTACCAAGTAAGGATTAACCCCTTAACCCCCGGTCGAACCGATGCCCGTTTTCCCGGGGGTTAAGGGGTTAAACAGCGCGGAGCCGTGCGTTAGACGGTTTTAATGCACGACACGTGGGGCTTCCCGCCTTTATCCCCTGTAAAGGAACCGGCTTCAGGAGGAGACGTGTTCATTTCACATCACGATGAATGGGGCTGAATCTTCTATCTTAAATCTATTTTGAAAGACATGGACAGACAACATCGCCCCATCTGTGTTTTTTACTTCCTGTCCTGTGACCCTCAGCCATGGTCAGACACCGCTGTTCCCTCTCGAGGCCCACAGTCGTGTTGAGGAGCTGGTTCACTCGCAAAAATCCCATTGATTAACAACAACATTATTCTGTGACTGAATGAGAAAAACCCAGAGTCACAACACTAATTATAAATGATGATTAACAACCATGTTAATTAAGCCGACATGGGCTGTTAGAATTACAATTGCGTAACGGAAAGGAATTGAGAAGCACTGGCTTAATTTAAGGCGAGACACAGCCGGTGAACAGGGGGAAAAATACTGATATAAATATGAGAAAAAATTTATGTTTTCTGTCATTTTTTGTTTTCATATAAAGGCATTTTGTCCATAAAAATGGTCAAAATTGCTGACACTTTCTGTGCCGAAATGTAAATCGTGGACACAGTGTGACTCTGGGATTGTGGATCAGCTAATTATTCAAAAACTAAAAACCTGTAAAAGCTCAAATTCTGGGTTCAAAGCTGAATTAATCAGGCTGGTGTAGCATATACCCAGGCTAAGTACTACGGATACCGTGGCTCGGATTGATGTTAGGCTAGATTGGAAGACTAGGTCCAGCTCTCGGAGGTAGTGGCCCAATAATTAAAGCAGCACTAAGTAACTTATTTACCTTAATAAATCCTTCCCGTAGTCCCTGTGGGGGTGATACAAGTGTTTATGGGATGGTTGGAGGGTCTTTCATCGCCCCCTGGTGTCTCTGGACAGAAAACCATGTTTGCAACTTGACTGCCCCCGGTGCGGAGAAAGCAATACACACTAATGTAATCACGAAGAAGAAGCTAACATGCTAACGGGCAAAGCTAACTGCGGGCTAACGTCACTTTAAACAGTATTTACAGCCAAGTTTGAGTGAAAAAAAATATTTCTATTGTATAATTGGATGCACAGTAACCCTCTCTCCCTTCGCCTTTCCTATCTACTCTCCAAGACAATTAATAAATTAACTTGCTACTACACCTGCAGTTGCGCTTATGGCCTTTAGAGGGAAGAGTTACTTAGTACTGCTTTAACATGAGACATAGTAATAATAGTAATATGAAACCCAATATGTACAATCTGCAGAGTAAGTAATATATGAGCCACACACTCACAAGCTGGGTGTAGCTCGCGCATAGAGTTTGTTCAGATGATTTATGTTGCTGCGATTAGAAGAGTTCAGTTGTGCAGCAAGAGTCTAATACAGTCCAAAACACAGGTGTGTGTGTGGAGTGAGAGGGTGAACAGGCTGTCCACAGCCTCCTGCCCGAACTGGGAGATGTAGAGGTTCTTCCGCTCCAAGGCTAGGACCATTAGCTCGCCATCGGATCCGTGGTCACCACAGCAGGTAAACCTGGCCTACACAACGTGAACAGGACCATGTCAGTATAAATCATAAATCACCAGCTAGTTACTATCATAACTTCATAACTCAGTCATGTGTACACAAAAATCATAATAATTCCCAAATCATTCCATTTAAAGCGGTAGAATAAATAGGAAAACCCCATGTCACTCACTGTAAACATTGAATTAGACATTAAAGCAGAACTCAGTAACTTACCTTAATAAATGCTTCCCGTAGTCCCTCAGGGGGTGATACAAGTGTTAAAGGGATGATTGGGGGGGTCTTTCATCTCCCCCTGTGTCTCTGGAGTCACCAATACACACAAATAGAAACATGAAGAAGAAGCTAACAGGCTAACTGTGGGCTAGCACCACTTAAACAGTATTTACAGCCAAGTCTGAGTGAAAACAATGATCTCCATTGTGTAACTGGATGAACAATATCCCTCTGTCCCTTTGTCTTTTCTGTCAGTGCAGGATTTACTCTCACGGACGATTAATTAAGTAAAAAACACAACATGTACGACACCTGCAGTGGCGCTTATGGCCTCTAGGGGCAGGACTTACTTAGTGCTGTTTAAACAAGATTTTTTTTTCAGAGGGATTCACATGAGGCACTAATGCATTTAAAGATATTGCTTTTCCAGTGGTGTTTCTCATATTCCCCTGCCTTCGTTACACACACACATTCATTGTAGGCGATGGGGGGGGGGGGGGGTGAGCGTGTTTGCCCTTGACTGGAGGGCCCTCACAGGCGGCGAATGGGAACGCGGCCCATTGGTATGTATGAGACTCACCGCGGGGTCATTATATCCAAACACCGGGAGGCGGAACTGTCAAGCGCTTATTGTCAGCGCTCTGGTCCCACAGCTGCACACGAGCCCAGCGCCGCCTGTGTGGAGCTCTCCGTGGTCCTGAACCGCCTTCATTCACACAGTCACGGCGGCCACGAGCCCAGCGCTGCCTGTGTGGAGCTCTCCGTGGTCCTGAACCGCCTTCATTCACACAGTCACGGCAGCCACGAGCCCAGCGCCGCCTGTGTGGAGCTCTCCGTGGTCCTGAACCGCCTTCATTCACACAGTCACGGCGGCCACGAGCCCAGCGCTGCCTGTGTGGAGCTCTCCGTGGTCCTGAACCGCCTTCATTCACACAGTCACGGCAGCCACGAGCCCAGCGCCGCCTGTGTGGAGCTCTCCGTGGTCCTGAACCGCCTTCATTCACACAGTCACGGCGGCCACGAGCTCAGCGCTGCCTGTGTGGAGCTCTCCGTGGTCCTGAACCGCCTTCATTCACACAGTCACGGAGGCCACGAGCCCAGCGCTGCCTGTGTGGAGCTCTCCGTGGTCCTGAACCGCCTTCATTCACACAGTCACAGCTGCACACGAGCCCAGCGCTGCCTGTGTGGAGCTCTCCGTGGTCCTGAACCACCTTCATTCACACAGTCACGGAGGCCACGAGCCCAGTGCTGCCTGTGTGGAGCTCTCCGTGGTCCTGAACCGCCGTCATTCACACAGTCACAGCTGCACACGAGCCCAGCGCTGCCTGTGTGGAGCTCTCCGTGGTCCTGAACCACCTTCATTCACACAGTCACGGCGCCGAGGCTCAGGCCAGGCTCCGCTTCTGCCGCTGGAAATTAAATACGTCTGGAGAAGAAAAGCTTTTGTCGTCCAGGAAGGGTTCGTCGTAATTAATGTTCAGGGTGAGATCTGAGGGAAAGTCTTGAGTCAGGCGTCTTTTTAACCCACACCTGAACCGAGCACATTATCTCCAGTTCAGCTTTACCCCAATCTAAGAGCTTCTTGACTGGAGTTCACAGCCTCTAGACCAGTGTAACGCAAAAAACCTAAACAAAAACGATTGCATATTTTTGGTTGCATTGCCGCTGCGTTTCTGAAGTGTTTCTGTTGGGTTTTTGTCTGTTTTTTGTCTGTTTGCTTGTTTACTGTGGGTTTTTTTCACTCTTTTGTTGTTTTTTTCATCCTCGTTTTTGACGCTTTGTTCTAGAAGCTTTTAGATTTGGGTAGAGCCAAACTGCAGTAAATGCACTGTTACCTGCCATCTCATTGACAGGAGAGTTTACAGCCTCGATTCCAGTGTGATTCCTCATGAATGAAACACAACTTACTTAGGCATAACATGTGGCTAGCATGTGGCTAGCATGTGGATAACATGTGGCTAACATGTGGCTAACATGTGGCTAACATGTGGCTAATGTGTGGCTAACATGTGGCTAACATGTGGCTAACATGTAGCATGCACTGAGCACTGCCAGCACAAATATCAATGGATTTCTTTGGGAAATGGCTCATGTTGAAGAGAATAGTCATGAGGATTAAGGTTGAGGGGTTAAGGGAATTGCCTTAAAGGAATGGGGGGGGGCACCGGGGGGGTCACAGCGGGAGTAATATGTGTATAATAGTGAGGTGCTGGAATGTGCAGGTGATGGATGGATTCATTGTGTTTTCTGTCATTACGGCTCGGGAACAACATTGTCTTCTTCCTCGGGCTGCTTTTCCTCGAACTGCTCTGACCCAGATCTCAGAGAAAAATGATTTTATTTCCAGCTGTTTCCATAACTGGCTTCAGATCTATTTATATAGTGTATCGTTTTGTGTTTTTGTCCATGTTGTTTTCGTCAAGACTAGAACGACACCATTACACGGACGATAACGTAACCATGACGAGCGAAAAGCTGAAACATGAGCTCACATACAGCAGGCTGAACTCTCCCCCTCCTCCCCCTTCTGTGCCTATAGATCCACGATCAGAGCACATGACTGAACTGGGCCTTTCTGTGTCTGCCCCGACCACTAAAAACATGTACAATGGACCAGTATGAATGTAATGAGTGATTAATGACTTCAGTCTACATCAGGGCAGCTGTGGCTACATTTCATTACACCTCCGAGTATGGAGTGAATGAATAATGACAGTGCAGCGCTTTGAGAAACTTGGTAACACAGGCTTGTTAAGCGCAATACGAGTGTATGCTGTTATTATTACTATTATTATTTTCTCAGGACCAATTAAAAACTGTCACGTATGAAGCAGAAAGAACAGCCGTCGTTCCACATACGATATGTGCACATGTCGACTCCCACACGCACTTCTGTTTCCACACACGCACATCTGTTGTGGGCAGCGTCCCCACAGAGGAGCTTAGAGTCGCGATGAGAACCAATGTGGACAAATACTGCCCTGTCGTGGAGTTATGGAATCATTCAGACGAGCTAAGCTGTATTAAAGGGGGGGTATTATGCAAAATCGACTTTTTCAAGCAATACCAGCAGAAGGTTTGTCATCATTGTAGTGTGATATAGACTGGTGCTATGGGACTGAAAAAAGAAGAATACCCCCTCTTTAAAACAGAAAAGAAACCACTAAATGTTATGCTAACACCAGCTAACAGCGGCTAAATGCTAATATCGACCAAATCCCCTTTTAGAACATCCGTATGTTGTTGTAAAATATTAAATCCGTATGACCTGCGTGTCAATAGTGAGGACTGTCCACTCTCTCGTCCAATCAGAGGCCAGGGTCTGTTCACGTCACATCAGACACGGGTCAGCGCTTTGGTCCCAAAACCTGCACCTGGTCAGACCGGTTTGGCCTTTGTTATGGAAAACAAAGCGGTGAAAGAGCTGAAACTCGCCTGCATGTGTAAAACCACCTCGTGTCGATAAACGAGGCCGTTAATAAAACATCTCAAAATGACGAAAGATCAGGAGAGCGGCCGCTTTTAGGAAAAGCCACGTTCACAATCAGGACATTTCTGCCCAAACCTTAAAGAGGGGGTGTTCTGCTTTTGTCAGTCCCATAGCACCAGTCTATATCACACTACAATGATGACAAACCTTCTGTTGGTCTGTAAATGCAGTAAATTAGAATAACTGCCTTGTCTAAAATGTCTCTCTCAAAATGGCTGTAGTGAATGTCTTGAAATAGGCCTCTGTCTCTTTAAGAACCTCTGAGCCTTTAGACACGCCCCCTCCACACGCTGTCTGTGGCATCAGTGGGGAGGGGGTTCTGCTGAGGAGCAGTGGTTGGTTACTCGGCTGGTGACGAAAGCTCGGAGGCGTCTCCAGGAGGTGGGGGCGTTCCTAGGAGGACTCAGGCAAACCTATCCCTAAAATGGCCGCCATCAGAGTTTTTACGGATTACTCAGAAATACGTGAATGTGCCAAGGCAACACTTCAGCCATGTTTTTAATGAGGGAGTGACAGGATAACATGATGGAAAGCTTGAAAAAGTCCATTTTGCATAATACCCCCACTTTAACCTTCATCCACATTTCCTAC
>NC_136856.1:2039168-2170495 GCF_951799975.1 Gobius niger
TTAAAAGAACAGACCCGAAAAGGCCTCTGTCCCACAAACGCATATGTTTAAGTGGCTTTCAGCTGCAGAACGGTTTGTGCTCCTGAACAACTGAACAAACACACAGGAGCAGCGGGACCGGGTTTGCTCCTGGATCCAACACGACTGCTCTGCTATTGTTCATGTGTTTTTGGGACAAAGGCTGTTTCTAACTCACATGTTTTGTTGTGGTAACATTTAGTCGCCCCCACAGCTGCCTTAAAGCTGCTGTGATTGGAAGTGATTAGAAGTGATTAGAAGATCATTTTAATGCCACGAGTGCAAGAAAATCTTATTTCTAAAGATCTGCAAATACTCCTGCAAACAGACGAGGGGAAAGTCGATATTCAAAAGCAAATTCGATACAACTAGAGCAAACTCCCCCCACGCCAATGCAGTTGAATGAGTTTTCCAGTAGAAATGTCAAGCAATGTAAATTCCCTCCAAAGAAGTGGCCTTTCTTGGCCTTCATTTTGGCAATAATTGAATCATTTTGTATTTCCTCGTGAAAACTTAACTACCAGGCAGAAAAATCCTTCAAAGAAACGGTAACAATTGGATCATTGTATTATCATTTCAAACCTACAGCCTGGAATATCAAGGCTGTCGAATCCAAAAGTATAAAAGTAACTTGACAGTTACCAGGAGGCTGGTCTATTACGGGCGGAGCGGCTCCAAGTTTGGCAAATCGGACGATCGGAGGAAAAACTTCTCATCTGAGAGACGGAGAAGCTTCGTGTTGTTTCCTGAGAGGAAAGGATTTCATCAAACTCATGGACTTTGGACTTTCTTCAGTCAGAAGTCACGTCTAAACGGACTTTCCTGGAGGAACTAGCTCGTCTGCTTTAGCTGCTGCTTGTTTATCTCACACTTTGGGACAAACCTCACTGACTTGGACAGACACTCATGTCCCAGGACGTGGACATTTGACGGAGAGAAGATTCAGGACCGTGAGGACCAGACAGAAGATGCAGGAGAAAGACTTTCATTCATAAGTGAAACAGAGGAGGAGCTCCAGGTGCTACAGGAGGAGGAGCTCCAGGTGCTACAGGAGGAGGAGCTCCAGGTGCTACAGGAGGAGCTCCAGGTGCTACAGGAGGAGGAGCTCCAGGTGCTACAGGAGGAGGAACTCTCGTCTAAACGTGAGCTGCACATTATTTCTGAGCGGATCATTTGTCTGACGGTTTAAACCTGTGGCTCTGAGGCTCATAATGAACCACAGCAGGTCTGGGTCTAACACTGAAAGAGGAAACACCTCCTGCCCTTTTGTTCTGTGATCTGTTGGTGCAAAACAAAAACATGTATAGTGACGATCTTTCCACTTTTATTTAAGTTAGTCATAAATTCATTCTATGCTTCTCCATTGTTTAATCGTGTCTTTTGATAATATTCTGCCCCAAAGATAATGTTCTTTTTGTGGTTAAAAAACAATGTTTATCTTTTATCTTTTAAAATATAGCTGAAAGTAGGTAAAGGCAACAGCGCCCCCTGGGTTTCACATCAGCACCGTCACTGACGATTACATTTATACTTGTTTAAAATACTAATACCTTGACTTCTGTTCTGTTTCCAAAGGGACTCTCGGCTCGTGTTTTTGTAATGTAACCTTTATGTCGGAGTCAATATCCGTTTATTAAAAACTCCCGCTGACAAGACAATTAGCGGCGAGGATAAGTTATGATTGTTTAGGGTTAATTGAATAAACGACATTGCTCGCCTGATCTTTAATAACGGACTCCGGTTCAGGCAGTTTATCGGGTTCAGCCTCGCCCGCGCGGAACGCCATCGACTCCATCTTTGTTATATCGTTTGCTCGCCGGTCGATGGTGGAAATGATTTCAGAGTCCGTTCTGATTTACGTGACCCGACCGGACCACACGGTTTGTTTTCGCTCATTACCGTCCCTCACATCGATCAGGCGGAGCGGACGTGTTTTAGAGAGAGTGTTCACCCAGTCTGACGAGGAAGTGACTGAAATTACTGATATACATGTGAGGAAAAGAAAGCTCCTGCTGCACTAAGTGACTCTGTGTCAAGCGCTGTGATTGGTTGATCCTGTGGCAAAACAAGAAAACACCCTCCTCTTCGAGGTCTCCTCCTCTCTTCCAAGTTATTTTTTCTGTAAAGGATATCTGCTGTTTTAGCCGTCCCAAAGTAAAGTATAGGCATTTATATGATATATTTATATGATATATTGTACCTCTACCACTATACTGGATTTTTGTCTTTTTTCTGCTGGATTTGTGTCTTTTTTCTACTGGATTTTTGTCATTTTTTACTGGATTTTTGTCTTTTTTCTGCTGGATTTTTGTCATTTTTTATTGGATTTTTGTCTTTTTTTTTGCTGGATTTTTGTCTTTTTTTTTTGCTGGATTTTTGTCTTTTTTTTTTTGCTGGATTTTTGTCTTTTTTCTGCTGGATTTTTGTCATTTTTTACAGGATTTTTGTCTTTTTTTTCTGCTGGATTTTTGTCATTTTTTCTGCTGGATTTTTGTCTTTTTTCTGCTGGATTTTTGTCATTTTTTACTGGATTTTTGTCTTTTTTTTGCTGGATTTTTGTCTTTTTTCTGCTGGATTTTTGTCATTTTTTACAGGATTTTTGTCTTTTTTGCTGGATTTTTGTCATTTTTTCTGCTGGATTTTTGTCTTTTTTCTGCTGGATTTTTGTCATTTTTTACTGGATTTTTGTCTTTTTTCTGCTGGATTTTTGTCTTTTTTCTGCTGGATTTTTGTCTTTTTTCTGCTGGATTTTTGTCTTTTTTTTTGCTGGATTTTTGTCATTTTTGTTGCTTTTTTGGTCACTTTTTAGCGTTTTTTTGTTGTGTTTACATCCTCATTTTCTTTTTTTCTTTTTTATCGCTGTTTTGAAAAAGCTTTTAGATTTGGAGAATTTGGAGAACAGGAGAAAACATGTTCAGGTGGGAGTCAAGAGGTTAACTCCGCCCCCTCTCTCCGCACATATACAAACTTTTAAATGGCTAACACACACGCTAGCACACACGCCAACACGCATGCTAACACACGCATGCTAACACACACGCTAACACACACTCTAACACATGCTAACACGCTGTGGTCCATCAGGTGTTTACATTCTGGGCGTTTGTTCTAAAAGTGAATCCTCTTTGGTTCTGGTGGTGGTGGTGGTCAGAGGGTCTGTTGGCGCAGACGTGTGTAGTCGCGAAAGCGCCTCTGACAGTCTCCCCCAGGGAGAAACTGAAGCTACAAACGTAGCTTTCCACCACCGAGTATGGAGTGAATGTACAATTGTCTCATGTAAAAGCGCTTTGTGACTATATGTCTGTGAAAGGCGCTATATAAATAAAGATCTTCTTCTTCTTCTTCTTCACAAACTTCCATCAGAGACGTCACAGAAAAACACTGTTTTGGTGAAAGTCGCCGAATCCCGGAGAGAAAAAACAACTTCTGTGAGTGTCCTCGTCTTTAGGAAGTTTGAGTAAAGTCTGTCCTCTCGTAAGCCAATACGCGCATTTTTGCCACATTATCGTTAGGTAAGAAAAAGAACAGGCGTGTCCAGAGTAGGTTAGAAAGAGCTCCTTCTTCACAGCGAGCTTTTCAGTTTTAACATGACGTCTGTTCAGACGCTCAGGGGGGGGGCGGGGCGTCTGTTTTGTCTGCAGGGGAAACTATGACCCCAGGAAGTGCCTCAGGGACTTTTTTTTTCTTCCTTTATTTCTTTCTTACAACAGAAGTAATGAAAAAGCTGTTTTTACAAATTAAAATCAGGCCGTAAGCACAGAATTAAGACATTACATTACAGACGTCGAGCTCTTCTGTTCCGCTTGTGACGACACGACAACGTTCACGTTCACCAGCAGGGCGGCTGAAGCAGCAAGCTGCTCAGGAGATTTCGGGAGGATTGTTAGAACTGCGTGAATGAAGCCAAAAAAAACTGTGGGGGTGTTTTTGATGAGGAAATAGCAGAACAACATGGGTAAAAGCTCTAAAAAGTAGCTTTTGCCTGATATAGGACCTTTAATATACTGTATTGTTCCTATGACTTATGAACACTGGAAAGTTCTTGGATTGATACCTCTTAATAATTGTAGATAAAAGACGCAGAAGAAGAACCTCCTTGAGAAAACGGGTTCAAAGACCTTGTGGATCTGATTTGTGCCCAGAAGATCAAGTTGCCAAGATTGAAGAATATCTGGAGTGTGGAAAATCCCAGTTTCCAGCGGGTAACTGGAAGCCAAAGCATCATTACACGCATCATCGCCCTGGTCTGGTTCTGAAATGTGGAACACTGATGAGGTCGTGGACTAAGAGTTTGGAAAACAAGCATCAATCAAGAGGTACATTTTTTTTTAATAATCACGTTTAAATCGACAGGATTATTGGCCAGGGGGCGCTCACTTGTTCTCAAAGGGAAGCGTCTGTCAATGGATCATTCTAACAAAACCGGGTAATGCAAGAAACCCAAAAGGAAAGGCCGGCATCAAAAACTGGTGATGTTTGATACAGAAGGTGGACAGCAGCTTTTAACCGTCTGAAGAACATGGCTGAGATCAGAGGAATAGAGTCACAACCAGACTGAGAGAGACTGATCCATGTGTTAGACCAGTGGTTCTCAACCTTTTGGAGCCACGACCCCCATTTTAACAGTAAAAGGGATTCGTGACCCCCGCTCGGGTCACACTGTGAGAAATAGAAATAGTAGCCTACATAATTCTTAACCTCTTAACTCCCGCCTGAACCAAGAGGAACATTTTGTAATTTTTTTTGTCACATTTTTTGTCATTTTTTTGGTCATTTTTTTGTCATTTTTTTGTCATTTTTTTGTCATTTTTTGTGTCCTTTTTATCACATTTTTGTCACATTTTTTGTCACATTTTTGTCATTTTTGTCATTTTTAGTCATTTTTTTAGTCATTTTTTTGTCATTTTTATCACATTTTTGTCACATTTTTTGTCACATTTTTGTCATTTTTTGTCACATTTTTATCACATTTTTGTCATTTTTTTTGTCACATTTTTGTCACATTTTTATCACATTTTTGTCAAATTTTTTGTCACATTTTTGTCACATTTTTGTCACATTTTGTCATTTTTTTGTCATTTTTTTTGTCATTTTTGTATTTTTTTTATCACATTTTTGTCATTTTTTGTCACATTTTTGTCACATTTTTGTCATTTTTTTGTCATTTTTTTGTCATTTTTTTGTCATTTTTTTTGTCATTTTTTTTGTCATTTTTGTCACATTTTTTGTCACATTTTTGTCATTTTTTGTCATTTTTTTGTCAATTTTTGTCACATTTTTATCACATTTTTTTTTTTGTGATCAATTTTTTTTTTTTTTTTATCACATTTTTGTCATTTTTTGTCACATTTTTGTCACATTTTTTGTCAAATTTTGGTCACATTTTGTCACATCTTTGTCATTTTTTTAAAATTATTTTTTCATTTTTTTTGTCATTTTTGTATTTTTTTTGTCACATTTTGTCAAATTTTTGTCATTTTTTCGACCATTTTTTGTCAATTTCTTGTGACATTTTTGTGACATTTTTTGCCACTTTTTCATCAATTTTTCATCACTTTTTTGTCACATTTCCATCATTGTTTTCGACTCAGTTTTGTTGCTATTGTCCAGAAGCTTTAGGATTGGGGTAAAGCCAAACTGGAGAAAATGTGCTCGGTTCAGGTGGGAGTTAAGGGGTTAAAAAATAAAAAATGGCTAAAATGAAATTCATCAAACTACAAACAAATCACAAGTCACTCTGGTAAAGTAGCACACACATGCTACAACAAAATATCAGATTATATGCTAATCTGGATGATCTGGCGACCCCCCCAGAACATCCAGAACCAGGAGACACGACCATATTAGTCCAGTGCTCCGGTCTCTGCACTGGCTTCAGTCGCTCAGAGAATAGAATCTAAAACAGCTCTGCTTGTTACAAGTCTCTTCATGGTTTAGCACCAAAGTCAGGTCAGGCTTCTATATGACCTGTGATGAAACAAACAGATGCTGAACTTACATTTTCTCTTTGAACTTGTCAAACAGCTGATTTTCTAAGGCTTAATCCGAAACCATCAAATCGTAGCCTCTAAGCACTAACACTAGCAACTAACTCCTTAACCTTTCATGGGTCGACTGTTAGATCTGTGCAGTTAGTGAACTAGAGCTTCAGCTGCATTTTGAACAATCCGTCCTTAAACAGGGGAAAGGGAAGTGACATCACCAACAGGCGCAGTGCCTTATGGGACGGCACATAGCTCCTAATCACCGTTTAGTTAGCACCAGAGGTCCCTATGCTAAAGTGGCTATGATAGTTAGCATCAGAGGTCCCTATGCTAAAGTGGCCATGATAGTTAGCATCAGAGGTCCCTATGCTAAAGTGGCTATGATAGTTAGCATCAGAGGTCCCTATGCTAAAGTGGCTATGATAGTTAGCATCAGAGGTCCCTGTGCTAAAGTGGCTATGATAGTTAGCATCAGAGGTCCCTATGCTAAAGTGGCTATGATAGTTAGCATCAGAGGTCCCTATGCTAAAGTGGCTATGATAGTTAGCATCAGAGGTCCCTATGCTAAAGTGGCTATGATAGTTAGCATCAAGGCTCCTTTTCCTAACTACTTCCTAACTGACAGCACATTTCGGAAGCAACTTGCCATGGCGGACGCTGACGCACATCCGGTTTGGCGTAAGAGCTCTTAGCAATCTGACCGTTTCGGAAGCAGCCTAAATGTTTTGGGGGTCAGCCTTGTGATCGCTGTGAACGAGGGCGATGTCATGACGGGCTGGAGGTCCTGTCAGCTGGACACAGTCATGTACGTCTGTCACCGGCCTCTCAGCTGGTCATCGATCGTTTCTCCTTCAGAGTCTCTGCAGATGATGTTTTGATCATAATCTGGCCACCCACGAGCTGAAAGGCTGGACATACTGAAAGTATTAGCATCCCTCACAGTCTGTCTCTGTATTTCATAAACCTCATTATTGTTGCCAGAACATTGTGTATTCATCATTTTCCTACAAACAGTGTGTTATTGTGGCCGACGGCTCGAGTCTAAATCAAAGTGTGTCGGCGGCGAACACAGAGACGAGCTTCTGGCTGACGAGCGCTGGGCTGAAGCCGGGGAAACGCTGCCACTTGTTCCATTGTTGTTTGTCCGTAAACAAAATCATCGAGCGCCGCCGCCGCCGCCGCCGCTCTGACTTCACACCGAGGTCGGCGCCGGGGCAGAATCACAGCAAATGTTTTAGTGGCACAAACGAATCACAAAAACACCATCTGTCCCACTGACGGCGAGCTGCAGACGGAGAGAACAGAGAGTCATGTCTGTCCCGAACAAACAGCAGGACTTTAACCTTAAACCTTAACCCAGCACATGCTCTCCAGTTTGGCTTTACTCAAATCTAAATGCTTCTTGAAAAAACTAGTAAAAAAATGGCAACAAAACATGTTAAAGTCAGTATTAGCAGTGCAGGGTTAACCTCTTAACTCCCGCCCGAACCGAGAGGATCACATTTTTGTCACATTTTTGTCATTTTCTCATACATTTTTTATCAAATTTTTGTCTTTTTTTTGTAATTTTTTGGAACATTTTTTGGTCACATTTTTGTCATTTATTCGTCAAATTTTTGTAATTTTTTTGTCACATTTTTGTAATTTTTTGTAATTTTTTTGTTACATTTTTGTCAATTTCTTGTGACATTTTTGTGACATTTTTGCCACTTTTTCATCAATTTTTCGTCACTTTTTCATCAATGTTTTCTCACTTTTTTGTCACATTTCCATCATTGTTTCGTCTCAGTTTTGTTGCTATTTTCACAGCTTTTTTCCAGAAGCTTTTGGATTGGGGTAAAGCCAAACTGGAGAAAATGTGCTCGGTTCAGGTGAGAGTTAAGGGGTTAATCATTGTGCACAGGTCAGTAATTTAAATACAGGGATTATTGTATTTCTGCAAAGAGGTTATGGCACATGTTACTTTACAGTCTTGTTGTTCAGTCTGACAGCAGTGGGGATGAAGGACCTGAGGGTGTCTCATTCTGCCACTGAAAGAGCTGCTCAGCTCCTCTACAGTCCCGTGCAGTGGGTGGGAGGTGTTGTCCATGTCCCCCACCTCCTCCACAGAGCATTTCATATAAGATCTGGTTAAAGGGATGTTTCAGGATTTTTGACATAGGGCCTCATTTCCTAGTTATCCAGAGTGTTGGCGCTAGGCTAGTGCTAGGCTAGTGCATGTCTATGGTATCAGCTAGCCTGCATTAAAAACAGCCTGACCCGCTCGATCAGGATGAATCTTTTACAAACCTGCTGCGCTCATTTCTGCACCATCCTCCATGTTTTATGTTAAAGGCACAGGCCACTGTTTTTCCAGACTGAGAGCTGTTCTTACCTGAGCTTAGACGAGTTGATCCGTACCTGTCTGGTCTCAGTCACGCACAAAGACCAAAGATGTTGTTAGCATTTGGCCTCTCCCAGTGTATTCCAATGGCTCCAAATGGGGGTGAAGTTTGAAGCGACCGAGCTCTTCCACGGACACAAAGACCAGACAGGTACGGATCAACTCGTCTAAGCTCAGGTAAGAACAGATCTCAGTGTGGAAAACGGTGAACTTTTCCTTTAGCCTCTTACCACCCGCCTAAACTGAATGTGTAACACCTCATTTGAAAGCTAAGACCCACAAAACTGATCTTTTTCCTTGCGTTGTTGCTGTGTTGTGTCACCTTTTTTCTGTTTTGTTTTTTTTGTCACATTTTTGCTGAGTTTTTGTCATTTTTTGGTTGTTTTTTGTCACATTTTTGTAGATTTTTTGTCACATTTTTGTTGAATTTTTGTCACATTTTTGTTGAATTTTTGTCACATTTTTGTTGAATTTTTGTCACTTTTTAGTTGAATTTTTGTCACTTTTTTGTTGATTTTTTGTCACATTTTTGTCACATTTTTGTTGATTTTTTGTCACTTTTTTGTCACATTTTTGTCACATTTTTGTCACATTTTTGTCACATTTTTGTCACATTTTTGTTGATTTTTTGTCACTTTTTTGTTGATTTTTTGTTGATTTTTTGTCACATTTTTGTTGATTTTTTGTCACATTTTTGTTGAATTTTTGTCACTTTTTTGTTGATTTTTTGTCACATTTTTGTCACATTTTTTTTTTATTTTTTGTTGATTTTTTTTAATTTTTTGTCACATTTTTGTCACATTTTTGTCACATTTTGTTGATTTTTTGTTGATTTTTTGTCACATTTTTGTTGAATTTTTGTCACATTTTTGTTGAATTGTTGTCACATTTTTGTTGAATTTTTGTCACTTTTTTGTTGAATTTTTGTCACTTTTTTGTTTAATTTTTGTCACATTTTTTGTTGAATTTTTGTCACATTTTTTGTTGAATTTTTGTCACATTTTTGTCGAGTTTTTTCCACATTTTTGTTGCATTTACATCCTTGTTTTCTTCTCATTCTTTCCCCAAGAAGCTTTTTGATTAGGGTAAAGCCAAACTGGAGAAAATGGGGTCTGTTCAGGTGGGAGTTAAGGGGTTAAGCAGATGTTATACTAAACTTAACCCCCCAGATATATTAAAATGTCACATCACTGGCATCTCAACTTCCCATTCGATCTATGAGTACATTTGACAAACTCCCTGATCTTTAGAAGGTCCTTCAGGCAGGGAGACGTTCTCTGAATGGAGACTTTGGTTTGTTTGAAAAAGTGTCTGACTCGAATAAGGACCAGGAAATACATCAGAGACAAATCCACAGAAGAAGAGTTCATTATCCGCGGTTTCCAATAGGTTAGTGCTAGATGTTCTGCTCCGGAGGGACGGTCTGCTGGGAAAACGTGAGATATCATGACACAAATTAAGGTTAGGGCCAGGGGAAAGGTTAACCTCTTAACTCCCGCCTGAACCGAGAGGATGTTTTTCCTCACGTCATCAGATTTTTTTTTCCAGCATTTTTTGTTGGGTATTCAACTCATTTTTGTCATTTTTTTGTCACATTTTGTCACATTTTTGTCAATTTTGAATCCATTTTTTGGTCACATTTTTGTCTCTTTTTTATCATATTTTTGTCATTTTTTCGTCCATTTTGAATCAATTTTTTGTCACATTTTTGTCATTTTTTTAATATTTTTTTTGTCATTTTTTGTCACATTTTGTCACATTTTTGTCAATTTTTTGTCAATTTTGAATCCGTTTTTTTGTCACATTTTTGTCACTTTTTTATCACATTTTTGTCATTTTTGAATCCATTTTTTGTCACATTTTTGTCATTTTTGAATCCATTTTTTGGTCATTTTTTTGTCAATTATTTATCAATTTTTTGTCACATTTTTGTCATTTTTTTAATCAATTTTTTGTCATTTTTTGTCACATTTTTGAATTTTTTTCATCAAATTTTTTTTGTCATTTTTTTGTCAATTATTTATCAATTTTTTGTGACATTTTTGTGACATTTTTGTGACATTTTTGCCACTTTTTCATCCATTTTTCGTCACTTTTTAGTCACATTTCCATCATTGTTTTCGTCTCAGTTTTGTTGCTATTTTCACAGCTTTTTTCCAGAAGCTTTTGGATTGGGGTAAAGCCAAACTGGAGAAACTCTGCTCGGTTCAGGTGGGAGTTAAGGGGTTAACTTTAAGGATTAGGGTTAGGATTAGGATTATTTGTATTTTTAGACAAACCAACTCATAGATCTATACAAAATTCTTCTATATTTTCATATTGAGGCCGTGCGTGCGGAGAATTTAAATATAATAAGTGTAGTCCTGCATCAGTGTCTCTTTGTGGGTGAATCTAACCTGGAGAAAGTGAGTCTTTATCAGAAGCATCAGATTAACGGGGCTTTGTTGACGCCCAGGAGGATGTTTAGGTCAAAGAGAGGCCGAACGATCAAGAGGGAAACGATAAGAAGTGACTGAAAAAGTAAATTAAGATGGTTTTGAAACGGAAAGAGATAAAAGTGGCTTCAGAGGGATTGAAATGGAAAACTGCAGGAAAAAGTTGGTATCGAATAAATATGAGTTGAATTCTGAATATGAAGTTTGATTAGCGCCCGAAGTAAAGCAAAAAAATGAAATAAATGAATATAATAGTGTATTTTAGCATCCAGAACATACTACTACGTGGAATACTACTACATGAAATACTACTACGTGGAATACTACTACATGGAATACTACTACGTGGAATACTACTACATGGAATACTACTACGTGGAATACTACGACATGGAATACTACTACATGGAATACTACTACATGGAGTATTACTACATGGAATACTACTACATGGAATACTACTACATGGAATATTACTACATGGAATACTACTACATGGAGTATTACTACATGGAGTATTACTACATGGAATACTGCTACATGGAATACTGCTACATGGAATACTACTACATGGAGTATTACTACATGGAATACTACTACATGGAGTATTACTACATGGAATACTGCTACATGGAATACTACGACATGGAATACTACTACATGGAATACTAATACATGGAATATTACTACATGGAATATTACTACATGGAATACTAATACATGGAATACTACGACATGGAATACTAATACATGGAATACTAATACATGGAATACTACTACATGGAATACTACAACATGGAATACTGCTACATGGAATACTACTACATGGAATATTACCACATGGAATATTACTAGTTGCTAGTTATCGTTGTGTTGCTAGCTGTCGTTGTGTTGCTAGCTGTCGTTGTGTTGCTAGTTATCGTTGTGTTGCTAGTTATCGTTGTGTTGCTAGTTGTCGTTGTGTTGCTAGTTGTCGTTGTGTTGCTAGTTGTCGTTGTATTGCTAGTTGTCGTTGTGTTGCTAGCTGTCGTTGTGTTGCTAGCTGTCGTTGTGTTGCTAGCTGTCGTTGTGTTGCTAGCTGTCGTTGTGTTGCTAGCTGTCGTTGTGTTGCTAGCTGTCGTTGTGTTGCTAGTTGTCGTTGTGTTGCTAGTTGTCGTTGTGTTGCTAGCTGTCGTTGTGTTGCTAGCTGTCGTTGTGTTGCTAGTTATCGTTGTGTTGCTAGTTGTCGTTGTGTTGCTAGTTGTCGTTGTGTTGCTAGTTGTCGTTGTGTTGCTTGTTGTCGTTGTGTTGCTAGTTGTCGTTGTGTTGCTAGCTGTCGTTGTGTTGCTAGCTGTCGTTGTGTTGCTAGTTGTCGTTGTGTTGCTAGTTGTCGTTGTGTTGCTAGCTGTCGTTGTGTTGCTAGCTGTTGTGTTGCTAGTTGTCGTGTTGCTAGTTGTCGTTGTGTTGCTAGTTGTCGTGTTGCTAGTTGTCATTGTGTTGTTAGTTGTCGTGTTGCTAGCTGTCGTTGTGTTGCTAGCTGTCGTTGTGTTGCTAGCTGTCGTTGTGTTGCTAGCTGTCGTTGCTAGCTGTTGTTGTGTTGCTAGCTGTCGTTGCTAGCTGTCGTTGTGTTGCTAGTTGTCGTTGTGTTGCTAGTTGTCGTTGTGTTGCTAGCTGTCGTTGTGTTGCTAGCTGTCGTTGTGTTGCTAGCTGTCGTTGTGTTGCTAGCTGTCGTTGCTAGCTGTCGTTGTGTTGCTAGCTGTCGTTGTGTTGCTGGCTGTCGTTGTGTTGCTAGTTGTCGTTGTGTTGCTAGCTGTCGTTGTGTTGCTAGTTGTCGTTGTGTTGCTAGCTGTCGTTGTGTTGCTTGTTGTCGTTGTGTTGCTAGTTGTCGTTGTGTTGCTAGTTGTCGTGTGTTGCTAGCTGTCGTTGTGTTGCTAGCTGTCGTTGTGTTGCTAGCTGTCGTTGTGTTGCTAGCTGTCGTTGTGTTGCTAGCTGTCGTTGCTAGCTGTCGTTGTGTTGCTAGTTGTCGTTGTGTTGCTAGTTGTCGTTGTGTTGCTAGCTGTCGTTGTGTTGCTAGCTGTCGTTGTGTTGCTAGTTGTCGTTGTGTTGCTAGTTGTCGTTGTGTTGCTAACTGTCGTTGTGTTGCTAACTGTCGTTGTGTTGCTAGTTGTCGTTGTGTTGCTAGCTGTCGTTGTGTTGCTAGCTGTCGTTGTGTTGCTAGCTGTCGTTGTGTTGCTAGCCGTCGTTGTGTTGCTAACTGTCGTTGTGTTGCTAACTGTCGTTGTGTTGCTAGCTGTCGTTGTGTTGCTAGTTGTCGTTGTGTTGCTAGTTGTCGTTGTGTTGCTAGCTGTCGTTGTGTTGCTAGCTGTCGTTGTGTTGCTAGCTGTCGTTGTGTTGCTAGCTGTCGTTGTGTTGCTGGCTGTCGTTGTGTTGCTAGTTGTCGTTGTGTTGCTAGCTGTCGTTGTGTTGCTAGTTGTCGTTGTGTTGCTAGCTGTCGTTGTGTTGCTTGTTGTCGTTGTGTTGCTAGTTGTCGTTGTGTTGCTAGTTGTCGTGTGTTGCTAGCTGTCGTTGTGTTGCTAGCTGTCGTTGTGTTGCTAGCTGTCGTTGTGTTGCTAGCTGTCGTTGTGTTGCTAGCTGTCGTTGCTAGCTGTCGTTGTGTTGCTAGTTGTCGTTGTGTTGCTAGTTGTCGTTGTGTTGCTAGCTGTCGTTGTGTTGCTAGCTGTCGTTGTGTTGCTAGTTGTCGTTGTGTTGCTAGTTGTCGTTGTGTTGCTAACTGTCGTTGTGTTGCTAACTGTCGTTGTGTTGCTAGTTGTCGTTGTGTTGCTAGCTGTCGTTGTGTTGCTAGCTGTCGTTGTGTTGCTAGCTGTCGTTGTGTTGCTAGCTGTCGTTGTGTTGCTAACTGTCGTTGTGTTGCTAGCTGTCGTTGTGTTGCTAACTGTCGTTGTGTTGCTAACTGTCGTTGCGTTGCTAGCTGTCGTTGTGTTGCTAGCTGTCGTTGTGTTGCTAACTGTCGTTGTGTTGCTAGATGTCGTTGTGTTTGTCGTTGTGTTGCTAACTGTCGTTGTGTTGCTAGCTGTCGTTGTGTTGCTAGCTGTCGTTGTGTTGCTAGCTGTCGTTGCTAGCTGTCGTTGTGTTGCTAGCCGTCGTTGTGTTGCTATCTGTCGTTGTGTTGCTAGTTGTCGTTGTGTTGCTAGCTGTCGTTGTGTTGCTAGCTGTCGTTGTGTTGCTAACTGTCGTTGTGTTGCTAGCTGTCGTTGTGTTGCTAGCCGTCGTTGTGTTGCTAGCTGTCGTTGTGTTGCTAGCTGTCGTTGTGTTGCTAGTTGTCGTTGTGTTGCTAGTTGTCGTTGTGTTGCTAGTTGTCGTTGTGTTGCTAGTTGTCGTTGTGTTGCTAGTTGTCGTTGTGTTGCTAGTTGTCGTTGTGTTGCTAGCTGTCGTTGTGTTGCTAGTTGTCGTTGTGTTGCTAGCTGTCGTGGTGTTGCTAGCTGTCGTTGTGTTGCTAGTTGTCGTTGTGTTGCTAGTTGTCGTTGTGTTGCTAGTTGTCGTTGTGTTGCTAGTTGTCGTTGTGTTGCTAGGTGCTGTAGAGGTCGAGTCTATGGGAAGTGAATTCATGCAACAGACATTTATTTATATTTCACCTGTTGGCAAACCTATTTTTTTTTTCTTTGATGGCACATTTTTCTCACTTTTTGCCTTTTCTCCCCCCTGTGCGGTACAGCTTTATGGGGGGAGTGGGTGTGGCTTATGTAAATGAGATGTAAATGAGCCTCATTGTGCAAAAGTTTAGAGGCCGTTATCTCAGCTAAGAGAAAATCTGACTGTTAACAGATTCTCAGATAAGCTTTTTGCCTCAGCCCACTCCTTTTGAGCAGATTGTTAACTGCTCAAATAAACAAAACATTTTATCAGGGTTTCCCGCTCCCCCAGTACTCGTGACCTCCCCCCCCCCCTGCACTAATGGAGGAGTTGTATTCACCATGTGTCCCAACAGAGACACGTCCCGACCTCTCCAGAGCGCTACAACAAAGAAGACAGACGAGCGGCCAGTGTGTTACTCATCGCCATAAAAAGCCTCCGTTCTTTACTGGGTGTGAAAACAATATAAATGTGTTGGTGGTGACGCGAAAGACTCGATCGCTCATAAGAACGCGGCTCTGGCGGCCCTCGCTGCTCTCGCCGCTCCTAATGCGTCCCTTTACTGTACATTTATCTAGGTTTAACACATCTCTCTCTCTCCTCACAGTAAATGGCATCACGTCTCTCCCCACCGGCCCATTCGCCGGGACACGAGTTAGATATTGAGCTGCTGGAGAGGGAGTAGCGGGGGGGGGGGGAGGACGGCAGCCAAGTGTGACAGCGAGCTCGTATTTCTCCTGTGCTCTGTCGCTGAGGGCTGTGAGCTGCATACTGAGGGCCACTGCTGCAGAGTCCTGGGACAGAGAGAGGGGGGGCGAGAGAGACCTCAACCAAAGTGAAGCATAAAAGGGAGACTTTAATGTCCCCGCAGGCGAGTGTTTCATCTGCATTCGAGCCATGGAGCCTCTGGGGGGCACACGAGGACCCATCTCCAGGTTTTAGTGGGATGAGTCATGGGATTTATGGCTCTTGAATGGGAGTCTCTGGCGTTCATTCATTCATTAAAGGGGGGGTATTATGCAAAATGGACTTTTTCAAGCTTTACATCATGTTATTATGTCAGTCCCTCAGTAAAAACATGGCCTTGGCACATTCACGTATTTCTGAGTAATCTGTAAAAACTCTGATGGCGGCCATTTTAGGGATAGGTTTGCCTGAGTCCTCCTAGGAACGCCCCCACCTCCTGGAGACGCCTCCGAGCTTTCGTCACCAGCCGAGTAACCGACCACTGCTCCTCAGCAGAACCCCCTCCCCACTGATGCCACAGACAGCGTGTGGAGGGGGCGTGTCGGAAAGGCTCAGAGGTTCTTAAAGAGACAGAGGCCTATTTCAAGACATTCACTACAGCCATTTTGAGAGAGCCATTTTATACAAGGCAGTTATTCTAATTTACTGCATTTACAGACCAACAGATGGTTTGGTCATCATTGTAGTGTCATATAGACTGGTGCTATGGGACTGAAAAAGCAGAACACCCCCTATTTAAAAGAGTGCTGCATTTGTAAACCGTTGATTCCCCAGAAACTCATTCTGTCTTCAACACAAGCACGACTGCTGAGGACCAGATTCCTCATTCTCCACACTCTCCACACTCTCCACATTCTCCACATTCTCCACACTCTCCACACTCTCCACACTCTCCACATTCTCCACACTCTCCACATTCTCCACATTCTCCACACTCTCCACACTCTCCACACTCTCCACATTCTCCACACTCTCCACATTCTCCACATTCTCCACACTCTCCACATTCTCCACACTCTCCACATTCTCCACACTCTCCACACTCTCCACACTCTCCACATTCTCCACACTCTCCACATTCTCCACACTCTCCACACTCTCCACATTCTCCACACTCTCCACATTCTCCACATTCTCCACATTCTCCACACTTAGCAGGAGATGTAGTTCTGTTGTAATTATTGAGAAAGGTTCCAGGTCCATTGCGAGACCAGAGTGACATCAGTCTGGGCCTCACGCCAGCGCTGGCGATGGTGGAAAACTGAAACGAGCCCGTGCACTCAGATTTGTTTATTGGCGTCTCGTGTTGTCCGTGAGCAGCGTCACTCACGGGACACGGAAGTCCAAAAACACATCCACAGCAGGTGAATATTAACGCAGAGCTGCTAATGACGCCTCATCAGACGCCCTTCGCTGATTGATTTACTCCACTTCCTGTTCACTCACTGTGGAAACTCTTTTTGCCAATAACATCTGGATTATCAACGTTAATTCCCTCTGCACGGACTTTATTTTACTCAATATAAAGCTCATGTGTTGACGCAGTTTGTGTTTGTACATCCAGTCCTCTAGAGGGCGGTAGGTTTTAGAGTCATTTTAGTTTCAGCCATAGGTGGCCAGTGAGACACACACGCTGAACGTAAACAAGTACATGCTGTTGTGTCTCTGAAGACATCCACCCATTTGAGCGGCAAGATGAGTGAGTGTTGATTAATGTGATGTTTAGACCAGGTATACATGCGTTTCCAATGACATCACGCATAGTTCCGGCGGCCATTTTGATTACTGAAGTAGCATTATGCAGTACTACAACATGTAACAATACCTCGACCCAGGATCAAAATGAAAGACAACTGATTGATTGACAATTGATTTTTACAGTTTGTCATGTCAACAGAGTCTCAGTCTGAGTCAGTGTTTAAGCTGCTCAAGACGTTAGCATGCTACCGGTTAGCAACTGTCAATCAACTGTAAATGGCTTAAACAGGATGAACACATGTGCGGCTCACATCTATGAACACTGAGGAAATACTACAGTAACAGCATGTTGTATCCAAGGCTAGATGTTTGTGGTTCAGGGCTTTCTCTTGGAGGGGTCAGAGCTGAGCTGTTGAAGCTAAATGCTAACCGGTAGCATGCTAACATCTTGAGCAGCTTCAACACTGACTCCCTGGTTTCTTCACATAAACGTGTGTCTCTGCCGTGTTTTTACTGTTTTCCTCGTGAGCCATAACTACGGGTCAATCAGTTGTCTTTCTTTTATATCCTGAGTAGAGCTATTGCTCCATGTTATAGTACTGCATAATTCTACTATGGTATTCAAAATGGCCGCCATAACAACAAAAGTCAAATGACTGAAAACCATGTATATTTGATTAGTAGAGTAGGTTTGATTAGTTTTATTGGCATTTTTGAGAGATGCCTGTTCTGAGTTCCTGCACTAGCGCTGTTTAGCTAACTTTAACCTTTACATGCACCTTTCGTGCACTTCTTTTTTTTAGTCACTTGTGCAGACATATGTTGTGACGAAGTGGGTTTGTCCCATTATTTATTTTTGGACACTTTGCTTCGTTTGTTTAATTTGCAATATACATCAGCTAACAATAATCATTGGATTCATGTACAGTTTAAGTTAATAATTACACTTGACATTGTCTGTTTAAAACTGTTAATTTACACAGTGTACAAATTTACCTGTACCACAGGGTTGGAACAAAGGGAAGACATGGTCCTTGTCGACCATTTTAAAAGCACAGGCTGAACCATGTGGCAGGGGGGAAACTGGTCTAAACTTTGCTTTGAATTTCCTTGTATATTTTGGTTTGCATTTTGTCTTTGAGTTTCACTTGAACAGTTATTATATTGTATGTATAATGTGAAAACTTACCAGCTAAACGTATTGAACTTACCCATCAAGCTCATGGTCCTTACCCCTGAGGAGAGGTATAAGAGCTGCCTGCTGTAGTCACAGGGAGGCCATATGAGGTTTGTCACTCAGAGGTTCTGGTCTGAAGAATAACTGTTACTTTTGTGTGAAGTCCTGCCCGTTTTGATCACTCGTGGCCAGCTTTCACACTTGCTTTGCATAAAATCGTAGCCCAAAACAACACATGTCTGTTCCTTGGAGGAGATCATGCAGGGAAGAGTTTAGCTGGGCGTGAATCCCAACAGAACAGGAGTCACACTGGGTGCAACAGTACAGCTTATATTGCACTCACTCAACCTGTCTCTGCCTCGGCCCCTCCCATGCAGAAAATATATTTAAAAAGCCAATGTTGGTGCGACTGATTCTTATAAACACAGTCATTTCTGTTCCTCCAACTCATTTTAGTTGAAAATGGACATATCCTGCGTCAGCTTTGATATTTTTCCTTTTATTATTTGAAACAGGCACTAGAGCTGGTGAAGACTTTGCCTTTGGCTCCTCCTGTTGGCAGCAGTGGGAATAACTCTGCGTTTCAGCACACTTAAACAGAACAGCTCAGAACCGATACAGTCTTGTATGATGGGCTTTAAAAATGTGGAGGACAGTTTTAGGCTTTAATCCAGGAAGTACACAATGAAAAGAAGGCTGAACACAAGAGTCAAACCCCTGACCCTCGGGCTGTGAGGGAAGCGTGGCCCTGCTCCTCTTCCTCAGTGCTCTCCATTGTCCCTCTGAGTGCATTCTCCTGGCGTAATCCCTTTGTTGTGGGTGGTCTGTGGATGGAGCTGCTGCCAGTTCATTTATGCAGCATCTGTGACAGTGATTTTCTGTGCTGTAGAGAGAGAGATCAAGTGTGTGTGAGCGTTTGGACGAGGAGCAGTGCCAGAGCGTAATGCACTGTCACTGTGTCCGTCCTCCCGTCGCTGGCGCCCGACAGCCCAGTGTGTGTGTGAGGCGTTTCTGAAGCAACGGCCACTTGAACAACCCTCAGTGCTTACACTTCGTTTAGGGACGATTATCCAGCTGCTGCTTCACTGTCCACTCCTGGACAGTTGGACATTTTCCATCTGCTTCTGTGTTTGATATTCTGTTTCCAAATTGTTCCAGTCTTTGTGAAGCCGCGTGAGGCGACAGTTCAAACAAATCTACATCGATCGGCCTGAAAGGAGGAGGTTCAAGTATCTACGGCTTTTGTTCAATGGCAAATAAATAAACTGATTGATTGATCAGATACAACAATTGTATAAATATGGGGATGTCTATGTTAAGCTACAAAAATACAATACAACACATTTCACCGAGCTCCGCCCCCCTTAGTTACTGTTGCTACGTCCGTCATACTTTCTGATGTCGCTGCTAGAGTGACTCATGTTAGTGACTCTAGTTGGAGCAATAAATGTGCGATATCCTCCTGATCGAGGCAAAATGGGTCACAGTCTGCAACAGAGGAATGTATTCAATTATTAAACTATCCCATGAAGGATAAAGGACCATTGACACTAAAGCAAACAGACAGGTCTCATCAAAGAAACCTCGTGATCTCTTCCTGAAATGCAACAGCACCGCCTTGTGGACCAGCAGTAAGCACCCTCTGACTTTTATACTATTACTAATAATAGAACCATTGTCTCAGTTTTTAAGTTAGCTAACGCTAGCTAAACCTACAGGGGCCACAACAGGGCTGGACCGGCCATCAGGTGATATCCCGGTCTGGCCTGATGAGGTCAGGCCTGTATTTAGGGTTGGGCGATGTCTCCTTAATTGGCCGTTGACGATGTTTACGGTGAACCATCGTGATGGACGATGATTTCGACCGTCTCTCATTATTTACATAGCCTGTATATAGGCTGCATATTATTTATGTTAGGACAAATGTGAGATTGCAGGATAGATGGATCTAAACTAAACTGAGCTGAACAGAGTCATGGAACATGAATTTTGCAAAATAAATGTGTTAAAACTTGTGCGTGAAGTCTGAGAGGAAAAGGACTTATTCAGAGCTTATTCATCTGCTGCTCAACACCAATGCTCTCATCACACTAATACAAATGTAAATCAGAGCTTATTATTTGCATTTGCTCAATTTTAACATAATGTTTAAGAAACAGTGGGTGAACGGGACAATATTTACAAATTTCCATAATAATTTGGAACGGGGTGTAATGCTCCGCTCGTTTAGCTCCACAGGTAGAGAACCGGGCTCATAACCACAAGTTTGTGACATCAATCCTGACCCCCACCCACTGGGAAGAACATAAATCGGCATCTATGGTATGACAGTCCAGCCCTGGGCCACAATAACAGGCTGCAGTCAGTTACCAGGACACAGTACGTTTATCATAAAGGGAGACAAAAAAGGTGAGCTAAAGTTGCAGCTCCAGTTTGTGTAATGTTATGTGACTGTCAGTAGCTACATGTTAGCATGCTAAGGTGTTAGGCTAGCGGCTAACAGACGGGTGCTTGTTTATTTGGAGACATTTAGCTTGGGCGCAGGTCTTTGGGAAAGGAAATAACTGGACTCTCCCAGACTCACTCCTGTGGTACCGAGTGTCCCATTTACAGACTCCATAGGCAGATGCTTCACCATTTTGCTTCTTCTTCTTTGACTGGGAAGGTTTTTGGTGGTTTGCAAGTGGTATGTCCCATTGTTTTGCACAGGAGGTCTGCGACGGACCAAGCTCAACGATTACCGAAACTAAAGCATTGATAAAGACACCAGAGATTCTCAGAGGTTCCAAAAAGGTCCAAACTGCCAGAAGTATAAAACATAGATTATGTAAAAAATGCAGTAATTTGACAAGTATGAGGGGCGTCATTTGGCGAGTCGTCTTAATTTGTCTCCAGCGTCTTCAAACCCGCTCGGCGTTGTGAACTCCCATTAGCTGGGGTGTGTTTTCCGTGTAAAGCTGAGTGGATTAGCCGCCGCTCATTCATGAACAGCTCTTATCACTGAGAGGGATCGGCTTCACGCGGCTTAGTTCTGGAGGGAGCGGGTTATCTGCAGCGATTATCGGCAAAGTCAATTAAAACTATCTACTGTGGACCCGACTAAACCTGGAAAACACACACAGCAGAAGCATGACTTTGAGTGGCTGTGCGTCGCGGTGGCGTGGCGGTGGACGGCGTTCTTCACCGTCATGAGTGTGGGTCCATTAGAGAGTGATTAAAATGGTGGAACAGGGCTCGAGCAGCTGGGGTCACATGATCGTCCCGTACCCTATAGAGAGGGCTTCCTTTGTCATGGCCTGAAGGAAACGGTTTCCTTTTAAGGCAAGGGTAGAGTGTCCTAAACATGACAAATCTTAGCTTGTGAAAACGCTCGAATCATTACGTTCTTCACAGCAGTCTGGTGACCATGGCTGAAATCTCCACATGGATTTGGGACCAATCACAGAACGAGGGGGGACGGCAAGACGAGGATGAGCCGATATTCGATATATGGAAGCTTGTTTGTTTACGGATAAAAAAAAAAAGAAACGTTTATTTACAGATCCAACATCGGGGCGGACTGGCCACATGTCCATTCTGGAAGAGCACAGAAGGGCCACTGGCTCTCGGGCCACCGGTCTGGCCTCTCAATTTTCCCAACCTCTTACCGAGCTTTACCCAAATCTAAAAGCTTAAAAGAGAAGCATTGAAATAGCGACGAAAACGAGGGTGAAAAGCAACAAAAAAGTGCCGAAAACATGACGACATAGCAGTGAAAAAAGCGATCGAAAAGGAATAAAAAGTGACCCAAAAAAAGTGACAAAAATGCAGCGATCACTTTTGTAGGCTTAGCTTTCAAATTAAGCGTTACACCGTTGCTGTCCAGTTGAGAAGCTTTTAGATTTGGGTAAAGCTGAACTCGAGAAAGGCACTCGGTTAAGACGGGAGGTAAGAGGTTAAAATATGTCTTTGTGGAAGTGCTGCATTTACACTCACTTGGGCCAGGCTTGGGTCAGAGTCCAGGGTCGTTTTTCAGTCCCAGTCCGCCCCTGTCCAACATGACAGCAGCGACGCCATCTTTCGATCAAGCTTTAGACTAAATAGTTTAGCTCAAAAGTTCACAGCGGGTACGTCATCTGATACGATTGGCTGTGGCCACGTGCAGACACATGAGAGAGACATTCAGCACAATAAACGGATATGGATGATCATAATCCACACCTCTCCTATGAGAAAGTGAATGAGTGGTCCCCAGACTAAATATAAGTTGTGATTTCAGTCTGCCGATAGCCAGGCTAGACAAATCTAGAGATTACTCGAACTAAAGTAACAGAAACCTTTAACCCCCACCTGAATCGAGCACATTTTCTCCAGTTTGATTTGATCCAAATCTAAAAGCTTCTTTAAAAAAGCGTCAAACCTGCGACGAAAACGCTACAAAAACATGCAGGAAAAGTGATGAAAAAGCCACAAAAGAGCAACAAAAACGTGAGAAAAAAATGCAATGAAAAAGCAACAAAAACATGACAAAACAACTAAAAAGAGACAAAAATGTGACAAAAAAGATTAGTTTTTTGTTTTGTTTTTTACCTTTAGTTATGGTGTAAAAAGACCTGGGATTAAAAACATCTATTTTTCTCTTTTCCAAGTGGTTTGTAGTTCTTACTGTAGCCTATTAGGCTGTAGCTTTTAGATTTCCTTTTAGATTTGAGTAAAACTGGAGAAAACAGGCCACCGTTTCTCCACACTGAGACCTGTTCTTACCTGAGCTTAGACGAGTTGATGTGTACCTGTCTGGTCTTTGTGCCTGTGGGAGTGGGAATGAGGAGTGTCATTTATATTTACTCAAGGTTTGTGTTCTGAAGTCCTTATACTGTATGTTGTGTGAAGTCACAAAGATGTTGTTACATTTGGCCTCTCCCAGTGCATTCCTATTCAACCTGGACAGACTCAAACAGACAACAGCAGCGATTAGGAAGATTTATTGACATGTGTGTTAGTTTTGGCGCTCAGACCCGGCGGTAACATCGATGTATGAACTGGATGGACAGGTTGGTGTTAGGGAGGTCTCCCCCTGAGCCTGGACACTGGTGGTGGTATGGAAGACCCATGAAGATGCAGCAGGAGAAGCCGTGGACGGAAGAGGCGGAGATGGGGTGGAGGCGGGTCACAGCACAGCAGGGAGGCGAATGAACCATGATTGCTAAAGGCTTAAAAGCGGGACCGAGGGCGATGATTGGCTCTTGTACTGATGAGGTGGAGGTGTGGCCCTCACGGAAGCGATCATTGGCTGGAGGTGATGCTGAAATAAGTCTCTGTGGGCGATTTCAGAGGAAATATTTAAACTCTAAATTTACATAAGGTCTGACTCCATAAGATCATTTTAAACACTTATAAACCGCTAAGTCTAAAATATTAAAGTATCAAAAAGGTCTCGCCAGCATGTTCGTTGACCCCAAGGTCTGAGGAGAAACCACCACAATTCAGTAGCTTTAGTCAAAGAAGATTTATTCCCTATAACAATTACAATTTCTAAACACAGGTTATCTGAATGCTAAAGTCCCGAACAATATACAAGGTCATGAAGCCTTTCTCTCAGTAGTTTTCCACTACAAGTGTCTTCCTGTTGCCTTATTTGGAGTTATTTTTCCCAGCTCCGGTGAGGGCACCGAACGTCTCCACAGGTTTGAACAAAAGAATGCAAGAGCAAGAAAGCACATAGATTAAACTCACAAAAAACATGCAATAGCATTATAAAATATAACCTTAGCTAAAAATCATCAATTTCCCACATCTCCCAGGTTGAATTAACGCCGAGGCTTCATTAGCTCCAGACGGGGGTGAAGTTGGAAGCGACCAAGCTCTTCCGTGAACACAAAGACCGGATCAACAGGTACGGATCAACTCGTCTAAGCTCAGGTAAGAACAGATCTCAGTCTTTTAATCATCACTTCAGTTTGATCATCAATATCAAGTGTTCCTGCAAACAGAGTGCCATAGACTGAACTAAAAACCTGCCCAGAGACGCCAACTCTCCTGATCTTCATAAGAAAAGATGGATAAGACTTCAGAGCAGTTAGTACTCTTACCTGAGCTTAGACGAGTTGATCCGTACCTGTCTGGTCTTTGTGCCTTTGGAAGAGCTTGGTCGCTTCTAACTTGACCCCCGTTTTGAGCTATAGGAATATACTGGGAGAGGCCAAAATGTAGCAACATCTTTGGTCGTTTTGTGTGACTGAGGGCATAATATACTCACTGTGCAGCTTTCAGTGTTGTTGAGAACTGTTGAGCCCCGTAGTGTCTTCCTGAGTTAATTCACACAACATACAGTACAATGACTTCACAACACAAACCTGGAGTAAATATAAATGACACTCCTCACTCCCTGTTGCTCCGGTTTAATCGGTTTCCTAAGATGGCCGCCTCAGCGTATCGACCGGCGCCCGGTGACTTACAGCTCCGTGTTCGGCTCCGTCCGTATAAATCAGAGAGATAGATGTAAAAGCAGAGACAGGGCGGCGTCGGGGGGGCCGTCGTCGCCAACCCCCCACCCCCCCACCCCCCCGTGCTCCCGACCCCGCGGCCGTGCGAGCATTTGCATTTTAATGACGCGTGTCTATCGGCCGCCGGCGATCCCATTACTTTTACTGCCTGCAATTAATTATGCAGATTTCCACGCGTGACAAAGGGAGGCGGGGCTTTGGGCTTTAATTGGAAACCCACGTTATCACAGAACCCACAGCGCGGGGAAAACGGCCAAGGCTGTGCGGTAAAAGACATCTGCCTGTTTTAGCGCTCGCTGAAACATTAGTTACAGTAAAGAGCGTGACTCACACACACAGACACAAGGTTTAAGCACAGACGCGTCATTAGAAAACCGTGCAAATAACTCACTTGTTTTTGTTTGTCTGTGAGGAGTTAGCACAAGACACTTTAGCTCAGCGGCGGATTATCCACTCAGCTTTGCAGAATGCAGGAGCTAATGGGGGTTCACTCTGTGGATCTGGATTGAAGAAAGTGGAGACTAAACAAAGACAACTTCAGTAGAACGTTCTTTCTGTCAATGGCGCCACAGTCGATCCTCATACTACTACTAAATAAAACGTATTTATTTACGTCTGGCAATCTAGTTTGGAGCTTTTTGGAACCTTTTAGAATCTCTGGTGTCTTTGACCTTTTACCTAAAGCATTTGTAAAAGAGTGATTTTAGATCCATCGTCCATTGTATTTTTGTAGCTTAACCTCTTACCACCCACTTTAAGCGTTTTCTCCAGTTCATTTTTTTTCACATTTTTGTCTTTTTTTGTCACATTTTTGTCACATTTTTGTCATTTTTTGTCATTTTTTTGTCACATTTTTGTCATTTTTTGTCACATTTTTTGTCATTTTTTTGTCACATTTTTGTCATTTTTTTGTCAGATTTTTTGTCATTTTTTTGTCATTTTTTTGTCATTTTTTTGTCATTTTTTGTCACATTTTTGTCATTTTTTGGTCACATTTTTGTCATTTTTTGTCACATTTTTGTCATTTTTTGTCACATTTTTGTCATTTTTTTGTCGTTTTTTTGTCGTTTTTTGTCACATTTTTTGTCATTTTTTGTCACATTTTTTGTCATTTTTTTGTCACATTTTTGTCATTTTTTTGTCGTTTTTTTTTGTCGTTTTTTGTCACATTTTTTGTCATTTTTTTGTCACATTTTTTGTCATTTTTTTGTCACATTTTTTGTCATTTTTTTGTCACATTTTTGTCATTTTTTTGTCACATTTTTTTCATTTTTTTTGTCACATTTTTGTCATTTTTTGTCACATTTTTGTAAATTTTTGTCATTTTTTTGTCATTTTTTGTCACATTTTTTGTCATTTTTTTGTCACATTTTTTGTCATTTTTTTGTCACATTTTTGTCATTTTTTTGTCACATTTTTGTCATTTGTTTGTCACATTTTTGTCATTTTTTTGTCACATTTTTGTCATTTTTTTGTCATTTTTTTGTCATTTTTTTGTAAATTTTTGTCATTTTTTTGTCATTTTTTGTCACATTTTTTGTCATTTTTTGTCACATTTTTTGTCATTTTTTTGTCACATTTTTGTCATTTTTTTTGTCACATTTTTGTCAGTTTCTTGTGACATTTTTGCCACTTTTTCATCAATTTTTCGTAACATTTTTGTCACATTTCCATCATTGTTTTCGTCTCAGTTTTGTTGCTATTTTCACAGCTTTTTTCCAGAAGCTTTCGGATTGGGGTAAAGCCAAACTGGAGAAAATGTGCTCGGTTCAGGTGGGAGTTAAGGGGTTAATGGTCGATCCTCATACTACTACTAAATAACCTCTCACCACCCACTTTAAGCGTTTTCTCCAGTTCGGCTTTACCCAAGTCCAAAAGCTCCTCGACTGGAAAGCTTGGCCAATCATTTGAAAGTTAAGACCTGCAAAACTGATTGTAACTTGTTTGTCCTGTTGTGTTTTTGTCTTTTTTTATTGTTGTTTTTTTTTTGTTGGTTTTTGTTGATTTTTCATCACTTATTTCGTTGCTTTTTTGCCTCTTTTTTCTTGCATTTTCGTCCATTTTTCATGGTATTTTAGTAACTATTTGGCGGCTTTTCGGTTGCGTTTTCATCACTCTTTAGTCTCGTTTTTGCCACCTTTTCATTGTGCTATTGCTGCTCATCCGCCGCGTTTATGTTGTTCTTTTTCCGCTTTTTTGTTCTGTTTTCATCTTCATTTTCACTGCTATGTTGACACTTTTTTTCAAGAAGCTTTTAGATTTGGGGTAAAGCCAAACTGGAGAAAATGTGTTCTGTTCGGGTGGGGGTTAAGAGGTTAAAGGGACAGGCCACCGTTCCTCCATAGTTGATGTGCACCTGTCTGGTCTTTGTGCATGCCCTCAGTCACGCAAAACGACCAAAGATGTTGTTAGCATTTGGCTTCTCCCAGTTTATTCCTATGGCTCCAAACAGGGGGTGAAGTTAGAAGTGACCGAGCTCTTCCACGGGCACAAAGACTAGACAGGTACAGATCAACTCGTCTAAGCTCAGGTAAGAACAGATCTCAGTGTGGAGGAATGGTGGCCTGTTCCTTTAACCTCTTAACCCCCGCCTGAACCTTTTCTCCAGTTTGGCTTTACCAAAATCTCAAAGCTTCTTGAACAAAGCATCAAAATAACGACCAAAACGAGGATGAAAAAACAGCAGAAAAGGTTCTCCTGACGCAGGTGTATTTCTAATTCTAAAGAACCTTATCCACTGAGGGGACAATGAACAGCCTGGGACATGGGCATTATCAGTTTCCATGTCCACTCCAATACCCAATGATTCCAAGCATAATTACAAAGGAACGACCTTGAGGGGTCTTCATAAATCACGCTCGGGTAAACAGAGTAACCTGGCCCTCCTTTGTGTTGTATCTGCAGCGGCTGATTAGCATTTCAAAGCCCCGTCGTCCCCGTCTGATCAGCGCCGGCCGCTAACCGTATGGGACGCGCGTCGATGTCGTACGGCTAATTGATTCCGGTGTCATAAATCACTGCCATATTTGTCCGGGCTCCCCTGGTTCAAACGGAGAACAGGAGGCGGGTCCCCGAGGGGTTTTCAATGACGTCCAAAACAAGCCCGCGGAGCCTGACAACCTGCGTTCCGGCGATACCAAGTTTCTGCTGAGTTAGCGTTGCTAGCCAATAGTACCACATATGCAGAGAATAAAGTCAAAAACAAGAGGGATAAGACCATGCTTTAGTTTATTAAAGGGGCCAGACGCAAATGTGTGATTTTATACTCACTACTGCCATCTCAGGCCTTATGCGTAGCTGCAGCTTCTATATGAAGCTCGTGCATGACGGCACTTCGGACCCGAATTAACACGTTTTTGAGTGACAGTGCAGGGTTTTAGAGGCAGTTGTGGTGAACAGGTCTGGGCTCATTCTACATGTTAGGACATGGCTGGAACATGTAGGGGGTATAGTCCCTTTAACCTCTTAACTCCCGCCTGAACCGAGAGGATCTTTTTCCTCACGTCATCAGATTTTTTTTTCCCATCATTTTTTTGTTGGGTATTCAACTCATTTTTGTCACATTTTTGTCCTTTTTTTGTCTTTTTTTTTGTCACATTTGGGTCACATTTTAGTCATTTTTTGTCATTTTTTTGTCACATTTTTGTCATTTTTTTGTCACATTTTTGTCATTTTTTTGGTCACATTTTTGTCTTTTTTTTGTCATTTTTTGTCACATTTTTGTCATTTTTTTTGTAATTTTTTTCACATTTTTGTCATTGTTTTGTCACATTTTTGTCTTTTTTGGTAATTTTTTGTCACATTTTTGTCATTTTTTTGGTCATTTTTTGTCACATTTTTGTCTTTTTTTTGTCACATTTTTGTCATTTTTTTTTTACTTTTTTGTCACATTTTTGTCATTTTTTTGTCACATTTTTGTCATTTTTTTGTCATTTTTTGTCACATTTTTGTCATTTTTTTGTCACATTTTTGTCATTTTTTTGTCACATTTTTGTCATTTTTTTGTCACATTTTTGTCACATTTTTGTCATTTTTCTGTCACATTTTTGTCACATTTTTGTCTTTTTTTGTCACATTTTTGTCATTTTTCTGTCACATTTTTGTCACATTTTTGTCACATTTTTGTCTTTTTTGTCACATTTTTGTCATTTTTTTCGTCTCAGTTTTGTTGCTATTTTCACAGCTTTTTCCAGAAGCTTTCAGATTGGGGTAAAGCCAAACTGGAGAAAATGTGCTCGGTTCAGGTGGGAGTTAAGGGGTTAAGGCAAGACCTTCTACACACAGTGGACAACGTTTTTAGATCCATTAGCAGCTTAGTTTTAATGTCAGATAAAACAGGAAAGATGAAACTTACCCTTTAGAATGGTTCTGTTTTGAAATTTTCCCGGAAATAATAATAATATCACTGGTCCTTCACAAATACTGATACCAACTTCATCCCGAGCGCTGCTGTTGTTGTGCCAGGCAGGAGATCAGGCTCTGAGTTTCCACCAGTTTCCATGTGTGACATGAAAGGCCACCGAGATGACGCTTTAATCCAAATACCGTACTTTCTTGGTGCCCTACGGTGGTGCCCTGAGTGATCCTGGAGCTCTGTTGTCGGGGGCTTCGTGCCCCTGTAGGGTCTCCCAGGGCAAACAGGTCCTATAGGTGACGGGTCAGACACAGAGCAGTTCAGAAGCTCCTTATGAGAGACCAACAGGCCCGGTTAGAGCCATGAGGCCGTCCTTCTGTGGACCCACCACCTGCAGGGGGCGCTATAGGGGCTGGTGCAATCAACCCGGTAACAGACAAGTGGAAGAAAATGGATGGATGGATGGATGGATGGATGGATGGATGGATGGATGGATGGATGGATGGATGGATGGATGGATGGATGGATGGAGTGAGGACATTCTTTAAAGTGAGGACATTCTGGGTGGTCCTCACTTATTTGAGGGACTGTTTGACGGTCAAGATGTGGTTTTAGGGTTAGGGTTAGAATTGGGTCTAGATTAGGGTTAGGATTAAGGTTAGGGTCTGGATAATACATTTTGTCTATGAATGTCCTCACTAAGATAGAAGTACAAGATTGTGTGTGTGTGTGCATTTTTGTACTTGACATTGTGAGGACCTCTTTGCGTTTTTAACCAGCAGAGCGAGGACATTTTTGGAAAGTGAGGACATTTTGGGTGGTCCTCACTTATTTTGAAGGACTGTGGTTGTGGTGGGCGGGAATTGTTTTTAATCTGTAAAGCAACGCCTCATTTGAAAGCTCAGGCCTACAAAACTCATGTAAACGGATCTTGTTCCTCGTGTTGTTGCCGTGTTATTGTCACATTTTCCCACATCCTCATTGCTCTTTGTGACTTTGCTGCCTGTAAATCCTCCGCCGCCTGTCACATGACTCACATGACGCTCCGCCCCCCCTGAAGCAGCTCCGTAAAGTGAATCAGACTCTGCTTCGTGTTTCACCCCCATCGTCACGACACTCCAGATGAGACTTTTAACTCTTACAGCAAACTCAAAACTCCACACGGTTTGTTCTCATTCCTCTAAGCTTCAGGAAAAGTGTTGTTTTGTGTTATTGATAAAATCCGGTTTCATTTCCTTTTTATGTTTGTGATAATCTGCTCTCCATCACGGCGCTGTGGTGTCTTCACAGACGCAGCGAAACTTGTTTTTTTATTGCGGTTTATGACCTCAATTTGAGATAAAACAGATACAAGAGGATATTATCACAGGAAGAACTCAGAGGAGCAACTTTGTTCTTTTACTTGGAAACTTTGCACAGTAAATAAAACATAATATACAGTGGGGGAAAAAGTCTGTGAACCCTTTGGAATTTCCCCATGTTACAGTAAAAATATGACAACATGTGATTACACAATTCATTTAAGCTGACACGGTTTACTCATTCTGGTGATTTTAATAAAGATCAAGCCACATTTTATGACCAATTTAGGCAAGTTCATTTGTAGAGCACAATTCATACACAAGGCAACTCAAAGTGTTTTAAAATTACAATTAAGAGTGCAGATAAAATACTTACAGTGTCACATGCACGGGTAAAAAGAACTGGATTTGAACATTGTCAGAGTTGAGCCTGTCTCACATCCTCATGAAGACTGTTCCAGATTTTAGTTTCAGCCTCACCATGTTTAGTCCTGACTCTGGATCCGCCAGGAGGCCCCTCCCCTCCCTGAGATGGTTCATACGGCTGTAACATGTCAGCGATTGACTTCAGTGCTAAACCATGAAGAGACTCGTAACAAGCAGAGCTGTTTTAAATTCTATTCTGAGTTACAGGAAGCCAGTGCAGAGACCGGAGCACTGGACTAATATGGGCAAAAACAATTCTTCATTTTTTTGTAGGGTATTCAACTTTTCGTCATTTTTTAAATCAATTTTTTGTCATTTTTTTGTCACATTTTTGTCATTTTTTTGTCACATTTTTTGTCACATTTTTTGACATTTTTTTGTCACATTTTTGTCATTTTTTTGTCACATTTTTGTCATTTTTTGTCACATTTTTGTCATTTTTTGTCACATTTTTTGTCACATTTTTTGACATTTTTTGTCACATTTTTTGTCAGTTTCTTGTGACATTTATGCCACTTTTTCATCAATTTTTCGTCACATTTTTGTCATTTTTTCGTCATTTTTTAAATCAATTTTTTGTCATTTTTTGGTCATTTTTTGTCACATTTTTTGTCATTTTTTTGTCACATTTTTGTCATTTTTTTGTCACATTTTTGTCATCTTTTTGTCACATTTTTTGTCAGTTTCTTGTGACATTTATGCCACTTTTTCATAAATTTTTCGTCACTTTTTTGTCACATTTCCATCATTGTGTTCGTCTCAGTTTTGTTGCTATTTTCACACCTTTTTCCCAGAAGATTTTGGATTGGGGTAAAGCCAAACTGGAGAAAATGTGCTCGGTTCAGGTGGGAGTTAAAGGGGTTAAGGCAAGACCTTCTACACACAGTGGACAACGTTTTCAGATCCATTAGCAGTCTAGTTTTAATGTCAGATAAAACAGGAAAGAAGAAACTTACCCTTTAGAATGGTTCTGTTATGAAATTTTCCCGGAAATAATAATAATATCACAGCGCTTGGTCATTCACAAATACTGATGCCAACTCCATCTCGAGCACTGCTGTTGTTGTGCCAGGCAGAAGATCAGGCTCTGAGTTTCCATGAGTTCCATGTGTTTCCATGAAAAGACTTTATTTTACTTTACTTTACTTTAAATTCTCTTCTCTGAGTGACAGGAAGCCAGTGCAGAGACCTGAGCACTGGACTAATATGGGCAAAAACAATGATCTCAGTTTTGTCTGCGTTTAGTCGGAGAAAGTTGTTAGCCGACCCAATGGAAGCATGTACAAGTTGAATAAGAGGGGTCCCAAGATTGACCCCTGGGGGACTCCACAGGTCATGGCAATTTTGTCTGAGACACAGTTGCCAATTTTGACAAAGTACGTCCTGTCCTCGAGGTAGGAGCAGTACCAGAGATTTAGGCAGACATGTGAGAAATTCCCAAGTGTTTTTTCCTCCTACTGTACATTGTAGTAGAAATACAAGTTAAAGCCGTAGCTAACCTCTTACTTAACTTACTAACCCTCTGACTTAACTTAGCACATTGTCTCCAGTTCAGCTTCACCCAAATCTAAAAGCTTCTCAACTGGAGCTTACAGCCTATAGGCCAGAGTAACGCCTCATTTGAAACCTACAAAACTCAAAGTAACTGTTTTTGTCACATTTTTGAAATGTTGTTGTAGTTTTTTTGGTCGTGTTTTTGTCGTTTTTTTGCTACTTTTTCCTTGCTTTTTATCTGGCTTTGGTAGTTTTTTGTGTCATTTTCGTGTCATGTTTTTGCTGCTTTTTTATTGTGTTATTGTTGCTTTTCCGGCACGTTTTTGTCGCTCTTTTGTTTCGTTTTCATCCTTGTTTTCGTCGCTATTGTGACACTTGTTTTTCCCAGAAGCTTTTCGATGTAGGTGAGGCCAAGCTGGATAAAATAAGCTCATTTCAGGTGGGTTTTAAGAGGTTAAAACGTTCCTCTGTATCGATAAAGTGTCGCTGCCAATTACCGAACAGCCACAGTCCAGGCTCCACATCCAGAACGTCTTTTTTTAAACTTGTTCACTGAAAAGGTCAGAAATAGAACCGCTTCCTGGCCGCTGCCTGGGAGCGCCTCCAAAACATGATGTCACTCCCAATTCCATTTGAGAAACGCCGCCAAACGTGTCCTCTCCGGGCTGCCGTCCTACAGATCGGCCCTGGCAGCGCGGCAGCAGGGACCCGCCGAGCGAGCGGAGAGAGAGGATCCCCCCGTGAGTCACTGCCAAAACGCCGTGTCGCCCTCCAACTGTGACACATCAGAGCGGAGCTGCCAGAGGCGGGAGAGGGGGGAGGAGGGGGGGGGCTCTGACTGTGTCGAGAGGGAGGCGGTGGTATTTTTGGACCCACACTCCACACCCCGTGAATCGCTCTGTCCCAGCGGTGAGTGGGGGTGAGTGGGGAGGGAGGTTTGGTCCGACAGGAGAGGTCAGCGACTACGTACGAGCTAAAAACGCTGTCAGGCTTTGGACAAAATGTTCTTCTGCTTTTTTCAGCCCCACAGCACCAGTCTATATCACACTACAATGATGACAAACCTTCTGTTGGTCTGTAAATGCAGTAAATTAGAATAACTGCCTTGTATAAAATGTCTCTCTCAAAATGGCTGTAGTGAATGTCTTGAAATAGGCCTCTGTCTCTTTAAGAACCTCTGAGCCTTTAGACACGCCCCCTCCACACGCTGTCTGTGGCATCAGTGGGGAGGGGGTTCTGCTGAGGAGCAGTGGTTGGTTACTCGGCTGGTGACCAAAGCTCAGAGGCGTCTCCAGGAGGTGGGGGCGTTCCTAGGAGGACTCAGGCAAACCTATCCCTAAAATGGCCGCCATCACAGTTTTTACAGATTACTCCAAAATACGTGAATGTGCCAAGGCAACACTTCAGGCATGTTTTTAATGAGGGAATGACAGAATAACATGATGTAAAGCTTGAAAAAGTCGATTTTGCAGAATACCCCCCTTTCAGTGTTTTTGTCGTCGTCGTCGTGGAGTTTGTTACAATATTAGCATGAAGTCTATTTTTACACCAGGGCTGAGAACGGAGAAGCTGAAAGAACTGAACGTTCATTTGTCGAGCTGCTGTCAAAGTGACACCAGTCCTTTGAAAAAATTGGGAGGCTGGAGCGCTACTCGGATGTAAAGAGTTGTATAAGTTTGGTCTCTCGGGTGCTCTTCAGTGCAGGGATCCGTTTCAGCAAAAAAGTCCAAAAGTAGACTACTACTACTTTTGGAGTGCCTCAGTTTGTTTGATTTTTTGCTGACACCAGTCCTTGTTCACATCGTTGGAATGACTATGTGAGAAAAACATTTGTGACCCTTGAAGACAAAGTGCAGGGTCTGAGACTGTGGCCTCAAGTCACCGACATTCAGGACATTTAAACTGGAATGAGAAATAAAAACGTAGAATCATTCTTTTTTTTGTCAATAAGGAGGTGGACAGTAACTTTTTTTTTATTGTGACCAGAGATCCACATACACATACAGGCCATATGTGCCTCTTAATCAATCACAAATTTGACAATCGGAAATTTACCCACAATATTTAACATCTGCAATCAAACTTTTCCCTGTGATTTCAAGACCACTTTGAATCATTTAAAAAGTAGCAGTGTCTGTGTCAGGCTGATCCAGGTCCTGTTGTTCCCCTGTCTGCTATGGTCCACTGTGGTCCACTATGGTCCACTATGGTCCGCTATGGTCCACTGTGGTCCACTATGGTCCGCTATGGTCCACTGTGGTCCACTATGGTCCACTATCCTGTCACCAGCTTAAAGGAACAGAACCCGTTTTTCCATTCTGAGATCTGTTCTCACCTGAGCTTAGACGAGTTGATCCGTACCTGTCTGGTCTTTGTGTCCGTGGAAGAGCTCGGTCGCTTCTAACTTCACCCCCGTTTGGAGCTATAGGAATACACTGGGAGAGGCCAAATGCTAACAACATCTTCGGTCTTTTTGCGTGGCTCAGCGCACACACAAAGACCAGGTACGCATCAACTCGTCTAAGCTCAGGTAAGAACAGATCAAAGCATGGAAAAACGGTGGCCTCTTCAAGGACATTCAAGGACCTTCAAGACCACGCTTTGTGAGGCAATCCTGCAGAAAAGTGAAGGTGTTTGGAATAAGATGAATAATAAGTATACACATAAAGACATGTTTTCTTCTATCTTAAAGGAGACATTTCCATACCCACAACCAAACCTGTGGGTGTCACTTTAAGCACAGGACCCCCGCGTCATGTGGAGTCTCTCCCTCCCGTCGTGTCACTCTGAGCCCACTGCCGAGTGCGTTAGGCGTCAAGACGGATTTCCTACAAAGACCATAATCCCCTTCCCGCGCGTGACACCTCAGGCCCGGGCGCTCGTGCCGGGGCCGCCTGTTCTTCGCATGATCCGCGAGAGAGCGGGGAGTCTTTTCCTCAGTTCACCAGCGCCGAGTCGGGATCTCCATAATCCAGGGCCCAGAGCAACACTTCATGGAGATGCTCAGATCCACCGCTGTCACTCACAACGCGGCGATCGGTAAAGCGTGAGTTTGGAGGAGTCCACAGTGGAGGTGTGAGCGTGGGTTTTATTTTGCTTTTTACAACAAGATCTGCTTTAAGCCGTAAAATATTTCACCTTCCAAATCATAGGAGTCGATCCCACGGGCACTGATTGATTCTGACCCTCAACCTTTTCTTTTAGTGGGCAGTGGCAGAAAAAAACCTCCAAAAACTATAACCTAAAAATATATTACTGATGACAAAAATGCCTCAAAAAAGAAAAAAAAAAGTAATTCAATGTCAAAAAAGTGACGACAACAACACAAGGAAAAATGTCTGTTTAGATGAGTCTTGAATGTCTTAGCTTTCAAAGGAGGCGATACACTGGCCTATAGGCTTGAAGCTCTTAGATTTGGGTAAAGCCGAACTGGAGAAGATGTGCTTGGTTCAGGCGGGGGTGAAGAGGGTAAAGTATAAAGTTGTATTTGACCCGGAGAACGACAAGCCCAAATCCCACCACTGTTTGAGAACTGGTTTAACACACAGTCACTTTAACCTCTTAACTCCCGCCTGAACCGAGAGCATTTTCTCCAGTTCAGCTTTACCCAAATCCTGTAGGCCAGTGTAACGCCTCATTTGAAAGCTAAGATCTACAAAACTCATCTGAATGGATCTTTTTTCTCACGTCATCAGATTTTTTTCCATCTTTTTTTTTTGGTGTGGGGGGGGATTCAACTCATTTTTGTAACTTTTTTGTCTATTTTTTTGTCATTTTTTGTTATTTTTTGTCATTTTTTAGTAAATTTTTTTGTCATTTTTTGGTCCTTTTTGTTGTCTTTTTTTTTTTGGGGGGGGGGGTAATTCAACTAATTTTTGTAACTTTTTTGTCAATTTTTTGTCAATTTTTTTGTCCTTTTTTGTAATTTTTTTGTCAATGTTTTGTCATTTTTTGTAATTTTTTGTAAATTTTTTGTCATTTTTTTGTCATTTTTTTGTCCTTTTTTGTCATTTTTTTTGTCAATTTTTTGTCATTTTTTGTCATTTTTTTGTCAATGTTTTGTCATTTTTTGTAATTTTTTGTAATTTTTTTGTCATTTTTTGGTCAATTTTTGGTCATTTTGTTGTCATTTTTTGTCCTTTTTTGTCAATTTTTTGTCAATTTTTAGTCATTTTTTGGGGGGGAATTTAACTTGTTTTTGTAACTTTTTAGTCATTTTTTTGTCATTTTTTAGTCCATTTTTTGTCCTTTTTTTGTCCTTTTTTAGTCAATTTTTTGTCATTTTATGTCATTTTTTGGTCATTTTTTGTCCTTTTTTTGTCCTTTTTTTGTCCTTTTTTGTCCTTTTTTGTCCTTTTTTTGTCTTTTTTTGGGGGGGAATTCAACTCATTTTTTAAATTTTTTGTCATTTTTTTGTCATTTTTTTTGTCCTTTTTTGTCTTTTTTTGTCATTTTTTTGTCAAAGTTTTCTCACTTTTTTGTCACATTTCCATCATTGTTTTCGTCTCAGTTCTGTCGCTATTTTCACAGCTTTCTTCCAGAAGCTTTTGGATTGGGGTAAAGCCAAACTGGAGAAAATGTGCTCGGTTCGGGTGGGAGTGGGGGTTAAGGAGGTGATTAGTCAAAGGTACATTAACAAAACACTCAATGTGACCCAGTGTTTCCATTTCAGACTAAAATCAGTAAAATGACACTCATCATTTTGAAATCAGAGACGATAAAAAGGTGAAAGTGAAAGAAAGGTGAGCACTGCTGTGGGTCCTGGTTGTGTCAGTGCTCAGGTCCTCTTCAGGGCGATAGGGCTGGACAGCAGGAAGAAGACGGGCTGGTCACATAGGTGAGTGAATGTAGAAAACATAAAAGTCCTTTATCCAGGCACGGACAGATCTACAAACGCCAACACATGTCGTCAAAGTAATGTGTGACCAGCCGGTCGTCGCTCTGCAGTCCAAGAAAGTCTTTCGTTTCATGTGAAAAATAACCTGCTGTGATACGTCCAACATTTTTTTCCATGAAGGTTCTTTATTCTTCTTCTGTGCTCTGTAGTTGAATTGTAGGACGTGCAGGATGTTAAATATACCACGAGGAAGTCAATAAATATGAACAGAGACAAGCAAGAGTAGAAGCAAAGCACAAGTTCTTTTATTCATTTTTAACAATGTAAACAGTACTATTTTTTTAAATAAATGAAACGTTTAAAAACTTTGACAAATGAAAACACTCTAAAACACATGAACTTAAAGTTAGTAGATCAACCCCTCCCAAAAAACCAAAGGTAAACAAACCAAACTCAGCTAAACCCCACCTTACTCTGAAGCTGGAGCAGAAGCTGGAGCAGAAGCTGAAGCTGAAGCAGAAGCTGGAGCAGAAGATGGAGCAGAAGATGGAGCAGAAGATGGAGCAGAAGCTGGAGCAGAAGCTGGAGCAGAAGCTGGAGCAGAAGCTGGAGCAGAAGCTGGAGCAGGACGGCGTGCAGGACATGTGGACAGGACTGAAGAACATCTCCAGACATGGACAGAGTGCCGGAGGGACAGCTGATGGAGACAAGCACCAGGCAGATGAATTCAACTAACATTTAATTCTGTTTTGATCCCTCTGCCCCCCAGTCCCTCCTCTCCATCACACTGGACCTGCTGAGGAAAGCTACAGGACCAGACGGCATCAGTCCCAGGCTGCTGAGGACCTGTGCAGACCAGTTCTCCGAGGTCCTCAGCCACTTCTACAACCTGAGCCTGAGCCTGGAGAAGGTCCCCGTCCTGTGGAAGACCTCCTGAGTGATCCCGGTCCCTAAAACAGCGTGTGGCTTGTTTACATGCATGAGACCCATGTATGTTCATTAACATGCACTGTCCGACCAAATAAACCAATAAATAACTCCCCGAAGACACCCTGAGAAGAGCCAGAGTCCCAGCCTCCATTATGTCTAATTCACATGGTTTGACAAAAAAAAAGAAAATCTTGAATCTAGCCATGTGACAGTGGAACAATAAATAAAGGAGTACTTTACACTTTCAAACACAGTATTAAATGAATGACTTCTCACTCTTAGCGCCCGGCAGAACAGCCTTTGACGGGAGGGTGCGGCTCAGAGACGGGGATGCTGTGTTCGCCTGTTGCACACGGTGGAAACTACAACATTTTAACCTGCTTGTGTTTGACTAGTTTTTCTCTGAATTGCAAGACAAATTTGCCTTCGGGTACAAATAAAGCAACCTATCCTAAACCTGGTCACACATATGTACATGCACTCCCAACATAATGAAACCCAAAAGGAGGACGTGTGAATGGAGCCGCTTGAGTGGAGGTGGAGCAGGAACAGAAGGATCAGCCCAGGTTGTGTCAGTGCAGCACTTCTCTCTGTGTAACATGACCAACGATCGTTTGGTTCAGAGTTTGATCCGACACAGAGAAGTTTCCGGAGCTAAACTCCACCCCGCTGGGCCGCGCCGCGGAACAGAGCTGCTACATTATTCTGATGGTTTGTTTTTGTTTTGGATGTGAGAGTTTTAATGAGCTCTGGGCTCCGTTCACTCAGAGGCACTTCTCCCAAATCTGATTTTAAATTATTGTTGGACTAATGTTGCTGTTCGGCTTTTTTTCCACTGTTGTTTTTGTGTTATATTTACATAATCTCAAAAGTTATTAATGTGGTAAGCAGCAGTTTGCGAATTGCGAAGCGGCTGTACGTGACACAGGAGGAAGAACTCAAACATAATTGATTCAAAATATTCATGAAAAAGTGTTTACGTCGAGTTTTCCACATTTACATTTCTCAGTGAAACAGTGATGTTCACATATAACCAGTGCCAGATCAATGCACAGATTTGGTGAAATATAAGTTTGTTTGAAGAAGTTTCCTCAGATTTGTTACAGAAGCGTCTCATCGGGAACAAAGTCAGTGATTTGACTCTGAGGCCTCAGACTCTGACGTCTGAGTTTGTCACTTGTTTATTTTACACTAAGCACTTCTGAATCTGTACTCTCGACTATCTAAACATCCATTCACCCATCCATCCTCCATCCTCCATCCTCCATCCATCCATCCTCTATCCATCCATCCTCCATCCATCCTCATCCATCCTCCATCCATCCATCCATCCATCCATCCATCCATCTATCCTCCATCCTCCATCCATCCTCCATCCTCCATCCATCCTCTATCCATCCATCCATCCTCTATCCATCCATCCTCTATCCATCCATCTATCCTCCATCCTCCATCCATCCTACATCCTCCATCCATCCTCCATCCATCCTCCATCCATCCATCTATCCTCCATCCTCCATCCATCCTCCATCCATCCATCCTCCATCCATCCTCATCCATCCTCTATCCATCCATCCATCCTCCATCCATCCTCCATCCATCCATCCTCTATCCATCCATCCTCCATCCATCCTCATCCATCCTCTATCCATCCATCTATCCTCCATCCATCCATCTATCCATCACCCATCCATCCATCCATCCATCCTCCATCCATCCATCACCCATCCATCCATCCATCCTCCATCCACCCATCCATCCATCCATCCATCCATCCATCCATCCATCCATCCATCCATCCATCCATCCATCCATCCACCTTTAAAAAGATGCTACAAATGCCCTATTTGGTAATTTAATATAAAAAGCAGAGATGTTTACTCTTTGAAGTACCTTACACTGGGAAAATTACCATCTTAAATTAGATGAATTAGTTTAAACAGCTTGAGTCTGGTATTTCATATGCAGCTCAAATACCTTCACAATGAAACATTTGCTGTATATCAAATGGGCTATATGCACGGTGTCCATAAGTGATTTCTTCCTGGACAATAAAACCTGCCCTGTCCTTCCTCTCAGTGATCTCTTACATTCACGACAGAGTCTTTGTGCAGAGACGGCTCAGGGTTTCGTAAAGGACGATGGAAGTCACTGCAGCGCGTCACAAACATCATGTTCACTGTGAAGCCTGCGCCAAATAAAACTCCCCACAGCCCCTTTCTGTCAGAAAATCCCAATTAAGTTCAAAATTGTGCAGCCGAGTGCCAAGAAGAAGGTACTATTGTTTCATTTCCGTTGTTTGAATCTCCGATAGAGGAATGGAAGCGGCAGCACGAGGCTACTGGGGATGTTGAACCACTTGGCGGACACAAGGATCAGATGTGCTTGAGATACATTCAGGTCTTGAGACATAAGAACCAAAAACGGAGCGAGCTTAACACCAAATTTCAACAGCAAAGCCACTGTAATGGTCGCAATGGTGTTAAAAGCCCTACGTTTTGATTGGTCAACGCGTCTCCTGTCCCCGCCCCTTTCCCCGGGTCCGGGACGAATCAGAACGAAGAGAACACGAGCACAGAAAAAGGAGACGGCCATAAGGGATAACGGGGTTGTGATTGCATAGACATAAAATAGAGCAACAGGAATCAGGAAGTATGAATAAACCATACTGCAGCTGAAGAACCAAACGACACCGATGCTCACGTTCCTCATGACCACGCCCTTCTGTTTCAGGTGCAGGTAAGTGATGGGGTGAACCACGGCTAAATAGCGCTCCAGACAAACCAGTAAATGGAACAAAGTTTGGCCTATTGCCATTTGGATCAGGCTTTTTCCCACTTCTCGACCATGTCCAGTGAAGAAGCATAAAACTAAGACACAGGAACCAACTGCTACGAACACCTCGAGGGCGGCCAAGTGGAAGGTGAAGACGTCAGAGTCGGTCGTGGTGGAGGAACGGGAGCGTGGTTTCCTGCACTGATGAAATCCCACGCAGATGACGGAGATAAAGACGGGCAGAAGTAAGATGTAGAAGACACTATAGGCCACGTAGCTGTAGCTGGTCAGCATGAAGCCGTCACCGGAGACGTTTCCTGAGATCAACATCCTGCAAGAGAGAGAATTAAACATCAGCACTGTTACTGTGTGAAATAAACAGACAAACAAATGCATTCCTGGTTCTCGTTAACACAAATGACAGGAGTGTGCAGCGCAGATGTTCAACAACGGGAATTGAAGGCTCAAAAATGGAGCAGAATCTGGAGTTATTTCATTCCAAAGAGGGACAAGACTGGCTCACTTTTCAATCAATTTTTTAAACTAAGTATTATTGGTAAATTATGTTAATCGCTGTGAGTCCAAACCCACAGTGGGACAGTTTTTACCCTTTGGAACCGTCTGGAATTTCTCACATTTCTGCCTAAATTGGTCTGATCTCCATCAAAATCACAGCAATGATTAAACAGTGTCTCCTTGAACTAACACCACCTAAACATTTACATTTGATCATATTTTTCTTGGCCACAACTTGTAAACATTCACAAGACAGGGAGGAATAAGTAAGTACACCGCCTGATTCTGACTGAACTGCAGCAGTTTTGTAAAGAGTTTCAGCCTGATCGTTGTGAGCGTCTAATCTGCAACTACAGGAAAGCAGTTATTGTTGCAAAAGAAGGATCAGCAGATATTTAATACAGGGGTTGACGATCTTGTAGTCATGGTACTATTCACAAACAACGACCCGGTTATAGGATCGAGGATGTGGATGGTTGGAACACAACAGGAACTGTGTGACAGGAAATTGCTCCAAGATCATTTACAGTGAGAACCGAGGATGGACAGTTGGTCAGGCACAATCGTCATAGTCTCCCTAAGACTCCACCAGCAACCAGTGAGCCCAACAATGCTCATTCTGACCCACCTGCAACCACACCAAACGTTTCAGCAGAGAAAACTGATCTGAGAAGGTCAAACCGTGAAACAAAGAAATCCATCCATCCATCCATCCAACCATCCATCCACCCATCCACCCATCCACCCATCCTCCATCCATCCACCCACCCACCCATCCATCCATCCATCCATCCACTCATCCATCCATCCATCCATCCACCCATCCATCCATCCATCCATCCATCCATCCATCCACCCACCCACCCATTCATCCATCCATCCATCCACCCATCCATCCATCCACCCACCCATCCATCCACCCATCCATCCACTCATCCATCCATCCATCCATCCATCCATCCATCCATCCATCCATCCATCCATCCATCCATCCATCCATCCATCCATCCATCCATCCATCCATCCATCCATCCACCCACATTTACATGATCTGAGGCTCTTTCAGACGGTCAATAGAAGTTTGGATGATTTCAGTCTCTCCTTTTCATTTTTATTTAGTCTTATTTTAGTCGACTAAAATATCTGGACATTTTAGTCATAGTTTTAGTCTCATGAAAAACGTTTCATTTAGTTTTAGTCCAATTTTTGTCGTCAAAAAGATCACTTTGACTAAAATTAAGACTAAATATTTTAGGGTGGGGCCCCGGTTGCGTCATACCGGGCTACGTCACGGTCCTTGTATGTTGCACGTCCACATGGGTCTGATGGTGCAGGAGTGATTTTATATTATTTAAATTTTAAGAAGTGCCTTTAATCTTCCACATCTTAGATATTGTGAGTTTTGTTGCTGGCGTTATTAAAATATATGAAAAATTAAAAAGAGCCAGTCTTGTGAATGTCCCTTTGAAATGGAACGGATCCCAAAGACTCGGCTCCCGGTAAAGAGCCGTAAATCACTATTTCAAACTCCTGTATGGTTGAGAGCCAGAGAGCCCGAAGAAGTTTGAAAAACAGAAAAAACAGGCCACTAGAAAAACTTACAAAACTCTCAATACTCTTTTTGACGACATGATTTCTTCTGGTTTCATCAGGTTTTTATATAATAGCACTTGACTCCTCATTTCATTTTAAATCCACATCTTTACAGCACTTCTGTTACTCACCTGCTCTGCTGTTCACCGCTGCCTCTGCTCTTCTGCTTTTGGAGCCTGGTTGGAAAAGGCTCTAACGCTTTCACTGAAGTGAGACCTGGAGCTTTGCATGTCTCGCTCTGATGATGGATTTATGATTTACATGGACGATGGAGAGGGATTTGCATGTTCACAGCACCGGCAGAAATAACACGCACAGGAACAATTAATTTGAGTCAACAGCCTTAGTCGACAGTGCAAGTACAGCAACAATATGTACAATATACACAACAAAACTAATACACAGGTAATATAAAAGATCACCTGAGCACCCACAGGACAGAAACACCTCCACCTGAGCACCCACAGGACAGAAACACCTCCACCTGATCACCCACAGGACAGAAACACCTCCACCTGATCACCCACAGGACAGAGACACCTCCACCTGAGCACCCACAGGACAGAGACACCTCCACCTGAGCACCCACAGGACAGAGACACCTCCACCTGAGCCCCCACAGGACAGAGACACCTCCACCTGAGCACCCACAGGACAGAAACACCTCCACCTGAGCACCCACAGAACAGAAACACCTCCACCTGAGCACCCACAGGACAGCACTCACACAGCCACAGACTATCACTGCTCCCTAGAGAAAGGACACTCAGTCCAGAGTATAAAATGCTAAGTAAAAGCAATTAATGAAGCTAGAAATAAAAAGGTGGGTCTAGAGCCTGCTCTTAAAAGCATGAACGTTCTCTGCAGCCCTGAGCTCCTCCTCAGGCCGTTCCAGAGGTCGTTCCAGAGGTTTTTCCAGAGGTTTTTCCAGAGGTCATCTTTGTGAAGCTATAACTCAAAGACCCTTTATCAGATCAACATCCTGCTTCTACTGCAGCAAGGTTGTACCCTAATAAACTAGAATCTAGAATATGAAGATGATCAGTCAATGCACTTCTTTTGTAGAGCCAAAATCAAACATTCAAATATTGCCATTTTTAGCAGCCTATAAATCAAAAACTTGGACATTTATGATGATTGTTCTGGGAAATAACTTCAGTCGACATGACACAGACCAAGACTTAGCCCTATAAATGTTTCCAATGCTGAGCTATGGCTCTTTAAAGATGCTCACAAACACAAAAAACACAGAGCAGAAAAGGTGGTTACAACTTGCATGTGTTCATTGCTCGTGTGTAGGAACAGGTCACTTGGGAGGCTGTGGGTGAAACACACGGAATGACCCTATTGTGTGACACCTCTCTTGTCAAAACCCCCAATAACTTCATGCTTTTATTGATTCATTCTCCGTTGTTTGAATCTCCGATAGAGGAATGGGAGCGGCAGCACGAGGCTACTTGGGATGTTGAACCACTGGGCGCACACAGCGATCAGAAGTACTTGAGATACACTCCAGATTTGAAGCTGAATAACCATAAACGTAGCGAGCATAGCGGCAAATTTCAACAGCAAAGCCACTGTAATGGCCGCAATGGTGTTAAAAGCCCTACGTTTTGATTGGTCAACGTGTCTCCTGTCCCCGCCCCTTTCCCCGGGTCCGGGACGAATCAGAACAAAGAGAACACAAACACAGAAAAAGGAGACGGCCATAAGGGAAAACAGTGCTATGATAAAATAGAAATAAAAAGCAACATCACGATTCAAGTAGTTTGTGTAAACCATACAGCAGCTGAAGAACCAAACGACACCAATGCTCAGGTTCCTCATGACCACGCCCTTCTGTTTCAGGTGCAGGTAAGTGATGGGGTGAACCACGGCTAAATAGCGCTCCAGACAAACCAGTAAATGAAGCAAAGTTTGGCCGAATGCTGTCATGTAGCTCAGGCTTTCTCCCACGTCAAGACAATGTCTGAAAAAGCATAAAATGAAGACACAGGCGCTAACTGCTACGAACAGATCGAGGGCGGCCATGTGGAAGGTGAAGACGTCAGAGTCGGTCGTGGTGGAGGAACGCGAGCGTGGTTTCCTGCACTGCTGAAATCCCACACAGATGACGGAGAGAAAGACGGGCAGAAGTAAGATGTAGACGACACTATAGGCCATGTAGATGTAGCTGGTCAGCATGATGTCGTCAACGGAGACGTTTCCTGAGATCAGCATCCTGGAAGAGAGTGAATTAAACATCAGCACTTTTACTAAGAGAAATAAACAGACAAATGTATGTATGTATGTATGTATGTATATATGTACAGTGGGGCAAAAAGTATTTAGTCAGCCACCAATTGTGCAAGTTCTCCCACTTAAAATAATGACAGAGGTCTGTAATTTTCATCATAGGTTCACTTCAACTGTGAGAGACAGAATTTGAAAAAAAAATCCAGGAATTCACATTGTAATTGTTTTTAAAGAATTTATTTGTAAATTATGGTGGAAAATAAGTATTTGGTCACTTCAAACAAGGAAGATCTCTGGCTCTCACAGACCTGTAACTGTGGGAGCAATTATCAGAAAATCTCTCCCGGTCGCCTCTCGCTCGTCTCCCCCGGTCGCCTCGTCTCCCCCGGTCGCCTCATCTACCCCGGTCGCCTCTCGCTCGTCTCCCCCGGTTGCCTCATCTACCCCGGTCGCCTCTCGCTCGTCTCCCCCGGTCGCCTCTCGCTCGTGTCCCCCGGTCGCCTCGCGCTCGTCTCCCCCGGTCGCCTCACGCTCGTCTCCCCCGGTCGCCTCGCTCGTCTCCCCCGGTCGCCTCTCGCTCGTGTCCCCCGGTCGCCTCGCGCTCGTGTCCCCCGGTCGCCTCGCGCTCCTCTCTCCCGGTCGCCTCGCGCTCGTCTCCCCCGGTCGCCTCTCGCTCGTCTCCCCCGGTCGCCTCTCGCTCGTGTCCCCCGGTCGCCTCATCTACCCCGGTCGCCTCACCTCCCCCGGTCGCCTCGTCTACCCAGGTCGCCTCGCGCTCGTCTCCCCCGGTCGCCTCTCGCTCGTCTCCCCCCGGTGGCCTCTCGCTCGTATCCCCCGGTCGCCTCTCGCTCGTCTCCCCCGGTCGCCTCTCGCTCGTCTCCCCCCGGTGGCCTCTCGCTCGTGTCCCCCGGTCGCCTCTCGCTCGTCTCCCCCGGTCGCCTCTCGCTCGTCTCCCCCCGGTGGCCTCTCGCTCGTGTCCCCCGGTCGCCTCTCGCTCGTATCCCCCGGTCGCCTCTCGCTCGTCTCCCCCCGGTGGCCTCTCGCTCGTCTCCCCCGGTCGCCTCTCGCTCGTCTCCCCCGGTCGCCTCTCGCTCGTCTCCCCCGGTCGCCTCTCGCTCGTCTCCCCCGGTCGCCTCTCGCTCGTATCCCCCGGTCGCCTCTCGCTCGTCTCCCCCGGTCGCCTCTCGCTCATCTCCCCCGGTCGCCTCGTCTCCCCCGGTCGCCTCTCGCTCGTGTCCCCCGGTCGCCTCTCGCTCGTCTCCCCCGGTCGCCTCTCGCTCGTGTCCCCCGGTCGCCTCGCTCGTATCCCCCGGTCGCCTCTCGCTCGTCTCCCCCGGTCGCCTCTCGCTCGTGTCCCCCGGTCGCCTCTCGCTCGTCTCCCCCGGTCGCCTCTCGCTCGTGTCCCCCGGTCGCCTCTCGCTCGTCTCCCCCGGTCGCCTCTCGCTCGTCTCCCCCGGTCGCCTCTCGCTCGTCTCCCCCGGTCGTATTAAGGCCTTACTCGCATTGTGTTCTGCGTCCTGATTGGCTCGGCACAGAGTGCGCCTCCTGTCGTTGCAGAGAGGATCTCTGTGGACCTTCCACACCGCAGAGTCACATCACAGGCCGGGCCTGGGCGGGTCCGACTCCGTGTTTTACAGTCCGTGTCAAACTGTGAAATTAAGAATATATAGTATTATCAAAATATTCCAAATAAATTTGAAATTAGCCAGAAACTGAATTTAATTTGAATTTGTTTTGAAATGTCAGGTCACCTTTCAAGAACTCATCATAATCCTGACTGTGATAAACAAAACTCTCAAGCCTCTCTTTGGTCACGTGATTTCCTCTGGTCTCATCAGGTTTTTACATAACAGCCTTTGACACAATGATATATTATAGATTAAAGCAGCAGGACGTCCTCATTTCATTTTAAAGACTTTAAAGACTTGTGTTACTCACCCGCTCTGCTGTTCACCGCTGCCTCTGCTGTTCTTTTGGAGCCTGGTTGGAAAAGGCTCTAACGTTTTCACTGAAGTGAGACCTGGAGCTTTGCGTGACTCGATCAGGTGATGGATTTATGATTTACATGGACGATGGGGAGGGATTTGCATGTTCACAGCACCGGCAGAAACTACACGCACAGGAACAATTAATAAGATAAGACAAGATAATCCTTTATTGATCTCACAATGGAGGAATTCACTTGTTACAGTCGGCGTTCAAGAAGATCACTCAGAGTGTGCAAAAACAGACAAATGTGCAACCAGTTAAATAGTATAAAAACGAGGTATCTTATGTACAATAAGTAAAGCAAAAATCTTAGGGGGCAGAAATATAACAATAGGGGAATAATAATAAATAAAAATAGGATAAAAATTAGAACAGGTTATATGAATAGAATATTGGGGTGTAAAGTTACAGTCCTAGTGCAGGATGTCAGTAAGTGATGCTGGTGCAGGGAATAAAGTGCAGCTGATACAGAGATTATTGCACATGTTACTTCACAGTCTTATTGCACAGTCTGACAGCAGTGGGGATGAAGGCTTTGCGGTAGCGCTCCGTCCTGCACTGAGGGTGTCTCAGTCTGCCACTGAGAGAGCTGCTCAGCTCTTCTACAGTCCCGTGCAGTGGGTGGGAGGTGTTGTCCATGATGGAGGTGAGCTTGGCTAACACCCTCCTGTCCCTCACCTCCTCCACAGAGTCCAGGGGGCAGCCCAGGACGGAGCTGGCCCTCCTGACCAGCTTGTTCAGTCTGTTCTTGTCCCGCTCTGTGCAGCCCGGGGCCCAGCACACGGCAGCGTAGTGGAGAGCAGAGGCCACCACAGAGTCATAAAAAGTCCTGAGGAGAAGGACCTCAGTCTCCTCAGAAGGTGAAGGCGACTTTGGCCCTTCTTGTACAGGGAGTTGGTGTTGTGGGACCAGTCCAGTTTATTGTTGAGGTGAACACCCCGGTACTTGAAACTGTCCACCTCCTCAATGTCCTCCCCCTGGATGTTCAGCGGTGTGTGCGGTAGTGGCTTCCTCGTGAAGTCCATCACCATCTCCTTCGTCTTACTGATGTTCAAGCACAGGTGGTTGCGCTCACACCAGTCCACAAAGTCTAGGATGACTGACCGGTTCTCCAGGTCGTTCCCCTTAGACACAGCCCACGATGGCGGAGTCGTCGGAGAACTTCTGGAGATACAGCTGTCTGTGTTGTATGTGAAGTCCGATGTGTAGATGGTGAAGAGAAACGGTGAGAGGACGGTGCCCTGAGGGGCCCCAGTGCTGCAGACGACCACCTCAGACTCACAGCTGCGCAGCCGCACATACTGTGGTCGGTCCGTGAGGTAGTCGATGGTCCATGCGGTGAGATGTTCATCCACTCCCGCGTCCTCCAGCTTCCCCCGCAGCATCGCCGGCCTGATGGTGTTGAAGGCACTGGAGAAGTCAAAGAACATGACCCTCACAGCGTTCCCGGCGTGCTCCAGGTGCTCCAGGTAGATGGTATAATGGTATAATTTGAGTCACGCAACAATAAAGCCACAGTGAGTTCAAACTAACATCGCTGTTTAAGTGTGTTCTGAGGTGTTTTCTGGTTTAGACACGGTTTACGTCCAGTTTATACAGTTGTGCTCAAAGGTTTACAAACCCTGGTAGAAATTGTGATTTTAGTGGATTTTAGTTAGTGGTTGTGTGAAGCCAAACAACTGAGTTCATTCTTTTTAAATCATAATGACAAAAGAAACTGCCAAAGTGAGCCTGATCTAAGGTTGACAAACCCCAGTTCTTAATACGGTTTATTTCCCTCTTTAACTTCAGTGACAGCTGGGAGTCTTTTGTGGTCGTTGTGGATGGGCCTCTTTATTTTCTCAGATGGTAAAACTGGCCATTCTTTTTGTCAAAAAGTAAATTCCTGGGCTGTCTGTCTTGCATGAACTGCACATTTGAGATCTCCCAGAGTGGCTCAATGATACTGAGGTCAGGAGACTGAGACGGTCACTCCAGAACCTTCACTTTATTCTGCTGTCGCTGATGAGAGGTGGACGTGGCCTTGTGCTTTGGATCGTTGTGATGTTGGAACGTCCAAGTGCGTCCCATGGGCAGCTTCAGGCTGATGAGACACTTTTGGTGCGTTCACACCAAACGCGTTAAGTTTACATTGGAAACACATGGTGGACGCAGCTCAGGGAGCGTCGAGAGATCCCGCTGGGCGTTCCCCGCCTCCTGTGTGTTTTGAAGCTTTTCACTCGTGGTAAGCTTTTGACTCACGTCCAGCGCCTCCGAAGCGGCCAACGCTGGAGTTGGGAATTGTTAAACTTTTGGTGATATTTGGTCGACCAATCAGGAGCTTCCCCAACAGTGGCGTTGGAGCAGGGCCACCGGCGGCGTAGATCCTTTGCTGGGGGTCGGCCCATTAGTCCGACGTCTCATCATTACGAATATTTCCCATTGAGCAGTCGCCTGGCTATCGCCAGACAAAACATCACAAGTTATATTTAGTCTGGAGACCAGCAATTCATGCTCTGGTAGGAGAGGTGTGGTTTACGATCGTCCAGAGCCGTTTATTGTGCTGAATGTCTCTCATGTGTCTGCACGTGGCCATAGCCAATCGTATCATCGTGTCTGATGACGTCTGACGTACCCGCTGTAAACTTTCGAGCTAAACTATTTAGAACTTGGCCTAAAGCTTGATCAGAAGATGGAGTCGCTGCTGTCATGTTGGATCTGTAAACAAACTACAAACTTCCGTATGTCGAATAGCGAGTCATCATCTTGCCGTCCCTCCTTGTTCTGTGATTGGTTCCCAAATCCATGCGAACATTTCGGCCGTGGTCTCCAGACTGTTGTGCAGTTCGAAAAGATTCGAGCGCACACAGCAGCTGGGGATTCCCAGGATAATTGAGTAGAGGTTGAAAAATGAAATGAGGTTCAGTCCACTGACCTTCAGGTTAGGGCCAGTGGTTGTGTTTGGCTAAATTGTTGGAATAATGAGACGTTGGACTAATGGGTTGTTGGACCAATGGAATGGCTCCCCTATGCTGCAGATGTAAAGTTGTAAACAAGTCATGGAGGATCAGCTTTATCGTGTTGTGAAATGGAGCTACAGCAGCTCTGAGACTTTTACAAAGACTCACATCAGTGTTTCTTTTACCTAAACACCAGGATTAAAAAATATTTCAGTGACTGGATCTGCTCTGGGAATGTGTTTGGGCCTTGATGATGCCCGGAACATTCCCTCCAGAGAAAGCTAATGCTACGAGCTAAAGCTCGGATCGATCATGTGAAAATGAGAAATATGCACAAATAAAGTCAATTAAACCACATCTACATAAAGAACTGTTTAACAATGATCACACACTGAGCCGGGCTGGTTCATTTTCAAGTTTATTGCTCACATTTCATCTACAATTGACCGTAACCGATTGTTGTTCTCCCGGAGCTCGCTGCTTAGCAGCAAACGGCTAACTCACATTGATCCCATGAAAACAAATATGATGCACTAATAACATCAATGAAGCCGTACCTACATAGAGCAGCCTTTATGATGATCACACACTGAGCCGGGCTTCACGTATTTGTGGTTTATTGCAGATTTTTAATCAACAATGAGCTGCAGGCGATTGTAACATGTGAACCGGGCTAACCGGGCGTAGACCATGAGGGTTTAGTGAAAGATCTAGAGGACATGGCAGTGGCAAAGAGGGACGAGTTAGCCACAAAGCAACAGTTACCTTTCAGGCAAGAGCTCCTTCCAAGATGTGGCTACGCTTCAGAACACAGTCTGAGCTGACGCTCTGTGACATTGTGACTTCTATAAGCACAAGCGTCCAACTAGGGGCTTTGGGCATGATTATGACGCCCGAAAACTCCTGGAGAGAGGCTGGATTCTCCATTTTTCTGGAGTTGCCCGCGGGGAGAGGCAGCGGGCTGGGGTGGGTTTGCTCATATCCCCCCAGCTCAGCCGTCACGTGTTGGATTTCCCCCCGGTGGACGAGAGGGTCGCGTCCCTACGCCTTCGGGTTGGGGACAGGTCTCTCACCGTTGTCTCGGCCTACGGGCCCAACATCGGTGCAGAGTACCCGGCCTTCGTGGAGTCCCTGGGAGGGGTACTAGATAGTGCTCCGACTGGGGACTCCATTGTTCTGCTGGGGGACTTCAACGCCCACGTGGGTAACGACAGTGAGACCTGGGAGGGAGTGATTGGGAGGAACGGCCTCCCCGATCTGAACCCGAGTGGTGTTCTGTTATTGGACTTCTGTGCTAGTCACGGTTTGTCCATAACGAACACCATGTTCGAGCACAAGGGTGTCCATAAGTGCACGTGGCACCAGGACACCCTAGGCAGGAGGTCGATGATCGACTTTGTAGTTGTGTCGTCTGATCTCCGGCCGCGTGTCTTGGACACTCGGGTGAAGAGAGGGGCGGAGCTGTCAACCGATCACCACCTGGTGGTGAGCTGGATCCGCTGGCAGGGGAGGAAGCCGGTCAGACCTGGCAGGCCCAAGCGTGTGGTGAGGGTCTGCTGGGAACGTCTGGCGGATCCCTCTGTCAGTGGGGTCTTCAACTCCCACCTCCGGAAGAACTTCACCCGGATTCCGAGGGAGGCTGGGGACATGGAGTCCGAGTGGACTCTGTTCTACTCCTCCATTGTCGATGCGGCTGCTCATAGTTGGGGCCGTAAGGTCTCTGGTGCCTGTCGGTGGCGCCCGGAAGTAAGGGATGCCGTCAAGCTGAAGAAGGAGTCCTTCCTGGCCTTGTTGGCTTGTGGGACTCCTGAGGCAGCTGAGAGGTACCGGCAGGCCAAGTGTGCTGCGGCTCGTGCAGTCGCAGAGGCAAAAACTCGGGTCTGGGAGGAGTTCGGGGAGGCCATGGAGGAAGACTATCGGTCGGCCTCGAAGAGATTCTGGCAAACCATCCGGCGCCTGAGGAGGGGGAAGCAGTGCTTCACCAACACTGTTTACAGTGCGGGTGGGGGGCTGCTGACCTTGACTGGGGATGTCGTTGGGCGGTGGAAGGAGTACTTCGAGGACCTCCTCAATCCCGTCGTCACGTCTTCCAATGAGGAAGCAGAGGCTGGGGACTCGGAGGTGGGCTCGCCCATCACCGGGGCTGAAGACACTGAGGTGGTGAGAAAGCTCCTCGGTGGCTCCGGGGGTGGATGAGATTCGCCCTGAGTACCTTAAGTCTCTGGATGTTGTAGGACTGTCTTGGCTGACACGTCTCTGCAACATCGCGTGGCGGTCGGGGACAGTGCCCCTGGATTGGCAGACCGGGGTGGTGGTCCCTCTCTTTAAAAAGGGGGACCGGAGGGTGTGTTCCAATTACAGAGGGATCACCCTCCTCAGCCTCCCCAGTAAGGTCTACTCCAGGGTGCTGGAGAGGAGGATCCGGCCGATGGTTGAACCTCAGATCCAGGAGGAACAATGCGGTTTTCGTCCTGGTCGTGGCACACTGGACCAGCTCTATACCCTTCATCGGGTGCTAGAGGGTTCGTGGGAGTTCGCCCAACCAGTCCACATGTGTTTTGTGGACCTGGAGAAAGCGTTCGACCGCGTCCCTCGTGGTGCCCTGTGGGGGGTGCTCCGGGAGTATGGGGTCCGGGGCCCTCTGCTAAAGGACAAGATCGCGAATACAAGCGGCCGAAATAACCTTCCTTCGCAGGGTGGCTGGGCGCACCCTTCGAGATCGGGTGAGGAGCTCAGTTACCCGAGAGCAGCTCGAAGTAGAGTCACTGCTCCTTCACGTCAAAAGGAGCCAGCTGAGGTGGCTCGGGCATCTGTTCCGGATGCCTCCTGGTCGCCTCCCGCGGGTTGTGTTCCAGGCATGTCCTAGTGGGACAAGGCCTCGTGGAAGACCCAGGACACGCTGGTGGAGGTGTGTGTGGATCGGGAAGTTTGAGCATCTCTGCTGAGACTGCTGCCCCCGCGACCCGGCCCCGGATAAAGTGGAAGAAAATGGATGGATGGCCTTTCATACTGAAAAGTATCACAAAGTGCTTTACAGATTACAGCATTTAACACAAAGCAATCGTATACCCCCAAATATATACAGATCTCTCAGTCACAAACCTCCACCTGAGACACCTCCACCTGAGCACCCACAGGACAGAGAGTCCTCCACCTGAGCACCCACAGGACAGAGACACCTCCACCTGAGCACCCACAGGACAGAAACACCTCCACCTGAGCACCCACAGGACAGAAACACCTCCACCTGAGCACCCACAGGACAGAAACACCTCCACCTGAGCACCCACAGGACAGAAACACCTCCACCTAACTAATCACAATCACTAATATCATAAATTATCAACATAAAAAATATATTAATCATTAGGACTAAATAAATAGACATCAGTTTAAAGCAAAACTAAACAGGTGGGTCTTCAGCCTTCCCCTGTCCAGGTGGAAATCACATGGGTCACTCTGCCTATAGAAAAATCACTTTTACGTTCATAATCGTGCAGCCCTAGTGCCAAGAAGAAGGTTCTATTGTGTGACACCTCTATTGTCAAAACCACAGATAACTTCATGTTGTTATTGGTTCATTTTCCGTTGTTGAATCTCCGATAGAGGAATGGAAGCGGCAGCACGAGGCTACTGGGGATGTTGAACCACTGAGTGGACACAGCAATCAGAAGTGCTTGAGGACCATTCAGGTCTTGAGACAGAAAGACCATAAACAAAGCGAGCATAGCACCAAATTTCAACAGCAAAGCCACTGTAATGACTGCAATGGTGTTAAAAGCCCTACGTTTTGATTGGTCAATGCGCCTCCTGTCCCCGCCCTTTTCTCCGGGTCCGGGACGAATCAGAACAAAGAGAACACGAGCACAGAAAAAGGAGACGGCCATAAGGGATAACGGTGTTGTGATTAAAAGGACATAAATAGGAACATCACGATTCAAGTAGTTTGTGTAAACCATACAGCAGCTGAAGAACCAAACAACACCAATGCTCAGGTTCCTCATGACCACGCCCTTCTGTTTCAGGTGCAGGTAAGTGATGGGGTGAACCACGGCTAAATAGCGCTCCAGACAAACCAGTAAATGAAGCAAAGTTTGGCCTATTGCCATTTGGCTCAGGCTTTCTCCCACGTCTCGACCATGTCCAGTGAAGAAGCATAAAACTAAGACACAGGCGCTAACTACTGCGAACACATCGAAGGCGGCCATGTGGAAGGTGAAGACGTCAGAGTCGGTCGTGGTGGAGGAACGCGAGCGTGGTTTCCTGTACTGCTGAAATCCCACACAGATGACGGAGATAAAGACGGGCAGAAGTAAGATGTAGACGACACTATAGGCCACGTAGATGTAGCTGGTCAGCATGATGTCGTCAACGGAGACGTTTCCTGAGATCAACATCCTACAAGAGAGAGAATTAAACATGAATTTAAAAAAACAAACAAATGCATTTCAGGTTCTCGTTAACACAAATGACAGGAGTTTACGGCTCAGACGTTCAACAACGGGAATTTAAGGCTCATAAAAGGAGCCGAATCTGGAATCAATTCATTCCAAAGAGGGAAAAGACTGGCTTAGTTTTCAAGTCGATCTTTTTAAACTGAGCATTTTTGATAAATTATATAATCTGAAAATGAATCCATGTCTTTACAGCACTAAAGACTTGTGTTACTCACTCGCTCTGCTGTTCACCGCTGCCGCTGCTGTTCTGCTTTTGGAGCCTGGTTGGAAAAGGCTCTAAGGTTTTCACTGAAGTGAGACCTGGAGCTTTGCATGTCTCGATCTGTTGATGGATTTATAGTGTTTTACATGGACGATGGAGAGGGATTTGCATGTTCACAGCACCGGCAGAAACTACACGCACAGGAACAATTAATTTGAGTCACGTAACAATAAAGCCACAGTGAGTTCAAACTAACATGGCTGTTTAAGTGTGTTCTGAGGTGTTTTCTGAGGTGCTAAATATATGATTGATAATGTAATGACAATGGATAAAGTTAAATCACAAATGTGTACGTTGTGTGTTTGTGTGCATGCTGTGTTCCTAGACTCTTGTACTTTGTAATGTGTTCCTTTGTACCACTGTGATATGATAATCTTTTAATTGTAATGATCTCAGGGGTGGGCGTTCATAAGCTTTTGCTTCAGCCCACTCCTTTAGTGCAGAATGTAAACTGCTCAGAAAATAAATAAACTAAGCTTTCAGGCTGACGATTCACACCAAACACGTCGACACTAGGTAAAAACAAACAAAGCTGTTCAAATACCTTATACGCTTCGACGGACAAGGAACTACTTCCATCTTCGTCAGAGGCGTCTCCTGACGTGCCTGATGCGTCTCTTATTGGGATGTTGTTCTTCCCAGGCGTAAACCCCAAGGACAAATTCAACCCGATCACAAATGCAACGTAATCTATGAAATTCCATGCAAAATTTGCAATAAAACATACATTGGTGAAACAGGACGGACTTTCAATACACGCAAACGAGAACATCGAAAGGAGTGCGAAAAGGAGAGCAATAAAACAAAGGGCCACACAAGAAAACTTCAAATCCGCAATATCAGACTACTGCAAAAGGGAAAATCATATTATGGACTGGGAGGGGAAGAGGATCGTGGGCACAGAAGAGCACAAGTACAACGCTGGATCCGGGAGGCCATAGAGATCAGAAAGCGAGGAATGAGATCCATCAACAGAGATGAGGCGCCTTTACCCTGGCACTTCTCCAATAACCAGCACCCGGCGGGAGGCGTGGCCACACTGACAGGTTTATTGCTCATGTCAGTGTGGCCACGCCTGGGAAGAACAACATCCCAATAAGAGACGCATCAGGCACGTCGGGAGACGCCTCGGACGAAGACGGAAGTAGTTCCTTGTCCGTCGAAACCTGTAAGGTATTTGAACAGCTTTATTTGTTTTTACCAAGTGTCTTTCATTGTTGAACCTTTTGGAGATATACTTGGAGTGTTGACCAATCAGGAGCTTCCCCCAACAGTGACGTTGGAGCGGGGCCACCGCCGGCGTGGGTCCTATGCTGGGGGTCGGCCCATTAGTTCGACGTCTCACTATTCTGAAAATGTCCCATTGAGAAGGGGTTGAAAAATGAAAGTCCTAAAGCTTAGGGTCAGTGGTTGTGTTTGGCTCTATAATCCACAGCACGACTGGGTTAGAGATGTCGGACTAATGGCACCTCGGCTCAATGGTCAATTGTCGGAATAATGAGACGTTGGACTAATGGGTTGTTGGACCAATGGAATGGCTCCCCTATGCTGCAGATGTAAAGTTGTAAACAGGTCATGGAGGATCAGCTTTATCGTGTTGTGAACCGGAGCTACAGCAGCTCTGAGACTTTTACAAAGACCCACATCAGTGTTTCTTTTACCGAAACACCAGGATTAAAACATATCTGCGGATTTACAGACTCCTCCTCCCCAGGTCCAACGAAGCATGTTCCTAAAAAGGGCATGAAGGGCGGGATCTTCACTGTATACTCGGCCCTTGCGTGACGTGTGGTTCGGTCATAGCTGCAGCTCCAAGGCTAACAGTCCGGCCCTCATGAGTATACAAGATTTCTGAAAATGTTATTACGAAGACCAGCCTGGTTTATTTAATTGTAACTAACACAGCCAACTCGTGTGCATATTATCAGGCCAAGATCATTGTTTATTATACGCTGAGCACTTCTGAAAATGCACAACTTGATCTTTCTTTAATCAAAACAAAGTGCTTTACAGATGAAAGCATTTAACACAAAACAATCCTATACCCCCAAATATATACAGATCTCTCAGTCACAAACCTCCACCTGAGACACCTCCACCTGAGCACCCACAGGACAGAAACACCTCCACCTGAGCACCCACAGGACAGAAACACCTCCACCTGAGCACCCACAGGACAGAGACACCACACCTAACTAATCACAATCACTAATATCATAAATTATCAACATAAAATATATATTAATCATTAGGACTAAATAAATAGACATCAGTTTAAAGCAAAGCTAAACAGGTGGATCTTCAGCCTTCCCTTAAAAACATGTTCTCTATCTAAGCACTGAACTTATTGTCCAGGTGGAAATCACATGGGTCACTCTGCCTATAGAAAAATCACTTTTAGGGCGCACTCACACTTGTCCATCCGAACCGGGCTGACTTTACGGAGAGCGGCTGCGCTTCTCCCGCTCTGTGTCCGAGCGTCTCTGCTACTGTACCCGGTTTGGCCGCAGGCTTTAGTGGGACAGATAAAACCTGCGGGTGCATTTGGATCACTTGTGATTTTGGTGCGCGTTCGTGTTAAGTGCTTTGTTGTAACGTAGAGCGTAGACTTCCAGGAGTTCGCCAACATAAAGCTGTTTAACCAGTGGCCGAAGCAGCAATGAATGACATAAACTGAGCTCATATCTTCTGTTCTCATAGTCTTTTTTGAAGGCTGTATATGACTCCAAAGAAAGGCTCAGAGCGGCAGGTGCTGCTCCCCCCCCACCTCAGCTGAGCGGGACAGAGGGACGCACCTCTCTATTTCTCTGCTTTATTAAAATGGACTATTATATCCACCATAGCCCTTTTTGTTAAACTGTAGTAAAATGCAAAGAAAAGTGGAGTGAAGAGATTTGACAGGGCTCATAGACATTATTTCCCGCAGCTGTTTAGGTTTTTTTTTTCTTCCTCATTATGTTGCGCTGCTGCTGCTCACGTGCACTTGTAAACAACTCCTCGTGCTCGGCCACGGCTCGGTTCGTTTGTGTTAAGTGTGAGCGCGGGCCGTTCGGGGCATCCAGGCCTTTCTTCAAACGAGCTAAAGAGCGGCACGGTTTGGATGTCAAGTGTGAGTGCGCCCTTAGATTCATAATCGTGCAGCCCTAGTGCAAAGAAGAAGGTCCTTTAGTGTGACACCTCTGTCAAAACCAACGATAACTTCAAGATGTTATTGGTTCATTTTCCGTTGTTGAATCTCCGATAGAGGAATGGAAGCGGCAGCACGAGGCTACTGGGGATGTTGAACCACTGGGCGCACACAACGATCAGAAGTGCTTGAGGACCATTCAGGTCTTGAGACAGAAAGACCATAAACAAAGCGAGCATAGCACCAAATTTCAACAGCAAAGCCACTGTAATGACTGCAATGGTGTTAAAAGCCCTACGTTTTGATTGGTCAATGCGCCTCCTGTCCCCGCCCTTTTCTCCGGGTCCGGGACGAATCAGAACAAAGAGAACACGAGCACAGAAAAAGGAGACGGCCATAAGGGTTAACGGTGTTATGATTAAACGGACAAAAAAAGAAACACCAGGATTCAAGAAGTTTGCGCAAACCACACTGCAGCTGAAGAACCAAACGACACCAATGCTCAGGTTCCTCATGACCACGCCCTTCTGTTTCAGGTGCAGGTAAGTGATGGGGTGAACCACGGCTAAATAGCGCTCCAGACAAACCAGTAAATGAAGCAAAGTTTGGCCTATTGCCATTTGGCTCAGGCTCGCTCCCACTTCTCGACCATGTCCAGTGAAGAAGCATGAAGCTAAGACACAGGCACTAACTACTGCGAACACATCGAAGGCGGCCATGTGGAAGGTGAAGACGTCAGAGTCGGTCGAGGTCGAGGAGCGTGGTTTCCTGCACTGCTGAAATCCCACGCAGATGACGGAGATAAAGACGGGCAGAAGTAAGATGTAGACGACACTATAGGCCACGTAGCTATAGCTGAGCAGCATGATGTCGTCAACGGAGACGTTTCCTGAGATCAACATCCTACAAGAGAGAGAATTAAACATGAATTTAAAAAAACAAACAAATGCATTCCTGGTTCTCGTTAACACAAATGACAGGAGTGTACGGCTCAGATGTTCAACAACTGGAATGTAAGGCTCATAAAGGAGTCGAATCTGGAATCAATTCATTCCAAAGAGGGAAAAGACTGGCTCAGTTTTCAAGTCGATCTTTTTAAACTAAGCATTATTGGTAAATTATATAATCTGAAAATTAATCCATGTCTTTACAGCACTAAAGACTTGTGTTACTCACTTGCTCTGCTGTTCACCGCTGCCTCTGCTGTTCTGCTTTTGGAGCCTGGTTTGAAAAGGCTCTAACGTTTTCACTGAAGTGAGACCTGGAGCTTTGCATGTCTCGATCTGTTGATGGATTTATGATGATTTACATGGACGATGGTGAGGGATTTGCATGTTCACAGCACCGGCAGAAACTACACGCACAGAAACAATTAATTTGAGTCACGTAACAATAAAGCCACAGTGAGTTCAAACTGACGTCGCTGTTTAAGTGTGTTCTGAGGTGTTTTCAGGTTTAGACACGGTTTACGTCCAGTTTTATACAGTTGTGCTCAAAGGTTTACAATCTCTGGTAGAAATTGTGATTTTAGTGGATTTTAGTTAGTGGTTGTGTGAAGCCAAACAACTGAGTTTATTCTTTTTAAATCATAATGACAAAAGAAACTGCCAAAATGAGCCTGATCTAAGGTTGACATACCCCAGTTCTTCATATGGTTTATTTCCCTCTTTAACTTCAGTGACAGCTGGGAGTCTTTTGTGGTCGTTGTGGATGGGCCTCTTTATTTCCTCAGATGGTAAAACTGGCCATTCTTTTTGTCAAAAAAGTAAATTCCTGGGCTGTCTGTCTTGCATGAACTGCCCATTTAAGATCTCCCAGAGTGGCTCAATGATACTGAGGTCAGGAGACTGAGACGGTCACTCCAGAACCTTCACTTTATTCTGCTGGAGCCAATGAGAGGTGGACGTGGCCTTGTGCTTTGGATCGTTGTCATGTTGGAACGTCCAAGTGCGTCCCATGGGCAGCTTCTAACAGGTTCTACTTGTCAACGAGCAAATCAAACTATGAGGTGCTAAATATATGATTGATAATGTAATGACAATGGATAAAGTTAAATCACAAATGTGTACGTTGTGTGTTTGTGTGCATGCTGTGTTCCTAGACTCTTGTACTTTGTAATATGTTCCTTTGTACCATTGTGATATGATAATCTTGTAATTGTTCTCGGGGGTGGGCGTTCATAAGCTTCCACTTCAGCCCACTCCTTTAGTGCAGAATGTCAACTGCTCAAAAAATAAATAAACTAAGCTTCCAGGCTGACGATTGACACTTTTGGTGCGTTCACACCAAACGCGTCGAACTTTACATTCAAAATTTGAATTTTGAAGCTTTTGACGCCCGTCTAGCGCCTCCAATGCCCTCACAGCTAGAGTTGGGAATTCTTTTTTTACATTCATTGTGTCTTCTTGAGTAACAAATTTTAGTTTTTTGGTTTCTTTTTGAAAGACACTCGGTAAAAACAAACAAAAATGTTCAAATACCTTACGCGTTTCGACGGACAAGGAACTACTTCCGTCTTGGTCAGAGGCGTCTCCTGACGTGCCTGATGCGTCTCTTATTGGGATGTTGTTCTTCCCAGGCGTAAACCCCAAGGACAAAATTCAACCCGATCACAAATGCAACGTAATCTATGAAATTCCATACAAAACTTGCAACAAAACATACATTGGTGAAACAGGACGGGCTTTCAACACACGCAAACGGGAACATCAAAAGGAGACAGCGGGACGTTTAACCAGAGCAATACAACAAAAGGCCACACAAGAAAACCTCAAATCCGCAATATCAGACCACTGCAAAAGGGAAAATCCCATTATGGACTGGGAGGGGGCGAGGATCGTGGGCACGGAAGAGCACAAGTACAACGCTGGATCCGGGAGGTCATAGAGATCAGAAAGCGAGGAATAAGATCCATCAACAGAGATGAGGCGCCTTTACCCTGGCGCTCACATGGGACGCACTTCTCCAAAAACAACCACCCGGCGGGAGGCGTGGCCACACTGACAGGTTTATTGCTCATGTCAGTGTGGCCACGCCTGGGAACAACAACATCCCAATAAGAGACGCATCAGGCGAGACGCCTCTGACGAAGACGGAAGTAGTTCCTTGTCCGTCGAAACGCGTAAGGTATTTGAACAGCTTTGTTTGTTTTTACCGAGTGTCTTTCAAAAAGAAACCAAAAAACTAAGAGTTGGGAATGGTTGAACCTTTTGGAGATACTTGGAGTTTTGACCAATCAGGAGCTTCCCCCAACAGTGACGTTGGAGCGGGGCCACCGCCGGCGTGGGTCCTATGCTGGGGGTCGGCCCATTAGTCCGACGTCTCATTATTCTGAAAATGTCCCATTGAGTTGGGGTTGAAAAATGAAAGTCCTAAAGCTTAGGGTCAGTGGTTGTGTTTGGCTCTATATCCACAGCACAACTGGGTTAGAGATGTCGGGCTATGGCACATCTGCTCAATGGTCAATTGTCGGAATAATGAGACGTTGGACTAATGGGTTGTTGGACCAATGGAATGGCTCTCTTTCGGAGGAACTGGCATTCTGGAATCTGAGGACTGGACAGTCTGTGATTGGCCCGTCTGCTGAGGGATCCTTCGGCCCTGGGTCTCTATAGCCTGTCCGTCCATGGGAGTGGATCTCTCCTTCTGTGGTTCTCCCCAAGGTTTCTCTTTTCTCCTGCCGGGTTTTTGAGTTTTTCCTTGCCGTACTGGAGAGTCTAAGGACGGGGGACGCCCACGCCGCTCATCGCTACCTCCTATTGGACATTATATTTGCCTGGATTCACCTGAACTTTTAATTGTCATATTTATTGCTGTGTTTTATTGCCTTGATGTTTGTTGCAGCCCTGTGAGGCGACTTCTGTTGTGATATTGGGCTATACAAAACCATTTAACTTGAAACTTGAAACTCCCCTATGCTGCAGATGTAAAGTTGTAAACAAGTCATGGAGGATCAGCTTTATCGTGTTGTGAACCGGAGCTACAGCAGCTCTGAGACTTTTACAAAGACACACATCAGTGTTTCTTTTACCTAAACACCAGGATTAAAACATATTTCAGTGACTGGACCTGCTCTGGGAATGTGTTTGGGCCTTGATGATGCCCGGAGCATTCCCTCCAGAGAAAGCTAATGCTACGAGCTAAAGCTCTGATCGATCATGTGAAAATGAGAAATATGCACGAATAAAGTCAATTAAACCACATCTACATAAAGAACCGTTAAACAATGATCACACACTGAGCCGGGCTGGTTCATTTTGAAGTTTATTGCTCACATTTCATCTACAATTGACCGTAACCGATTGTTGTTCTCCCGGAGCTCGCTGCTTAGCAGCAAACGGCTAACTCACATTGATCCCATGAAAACAAATATGATGCAGTAATAACATTAATGAAGCCGTACCTACATAGAGCAGCCTTTATGATGATCACACACTGAGCCGGGCTTCACACATTTGTGGTTTATTGCAGATTTTTAATCAACAATGAGCTGTAGGCGATTGTAACATGTGAACCGGGCTAACCTGGCTAACCTGGCGTAGACCATGGGGGTTTAGTGAAAGATCCAGAGGACATGGCAGTGACAAAGAGGAACGAGTTAGCCACAAAACAACAGTTACCTTTCAGGCAAGAGCTCCTTCCAAGATGTGGCTACGCTTTAGAACACAGTCTCGGTGACGGTCTGGACACAGCAATTTCCTCCAGTATTCTTTAAAGGAATAGGCCACCGTTTTTATATACTAAGATATGTTCTTACCTCACTTTAGTCGAGTTAATATATCCCCGTCTGGTCTTTGTCCGTGCGCTCTGTCACGCAAACGGAGCACATACGCAGCCTCTCCCATATGTGACATAGCTCCGAAAAAGCTCACGATAGAAGCTACCAAGCTCTTCCACGTGTTCCCTATTTAAATAAAGTTACGTGAAGTGTTTTCATGCGAAGTATATTTACACAGAAATGTAACGTGTCGATTTTATAAGCAAATAAAAAGGGGGACTATATTGTGAGGCGTAATGATACGAGGAGTAAAACGTCCGCGCAGTAACTCCTAAAGGTTATTGACGGAAGTGAGCGGGGGAAGTCTTTAGGAGTTACTACGCGGACGCTGTGCTCCTCGTATCATTACGCCTCACAATATAGTCCCCCTTTTTATTTGCTTATAAAATCGACACGTTACATTTCTGTGTAAATATACTTCGCATGAAAACACTTCACGTAACTTTATTTAAATAGGGAACACGTGGAAGAGCTTGGTAGCTTCTATCGTGAGCTTTTTCGGAGCTATGTCACATATGGGAGAGGCTGCGTATGTGCTCCGTTTGCGTGACAGAGCGCACGGCCAAAGACCAGACGGGGATATATTAACTCGACTAAAGTGAGGTAAGAACATATCTTAGTATATAAAAACGGTGGCCTATTCCTTTAATAACATACTGCATTCGTCCTACAATCTATTTTGACCAAGTTTCTGGTGCTGTTGTAGCTCACTGCATTTTCCACTGAGAGTTTGAACCATAGACATAATTTTAATAGCCCGTCATTCCGTCATGGCGGATTTAAAGACTCCTCCTCCCCAGGTCCGACGAAGCATGTTCCTAAAAAGGGCATGAAGGGCGGGATCTTCACTGTAGACTCGGCCCTTGCGTGACGTGTGGTTCGGTCATAGCTGCAGCTCCAAGGCTAACAGTCCGGCCCTCATGAGTATACAAGATTTCTAAAAATGTTATTACGAAGACCAGCCTGGTTTATTTAATTGTAACTAACACAGCGAACTCGTGTGCATATTATCAGGCCAAGATCATTGTTTATTATACGCTGAGCACTTCTGAAAATGTACGACTTGATCTTTCTATAATCAATCAAACTTTATTTATTAAGCGCCTTTCATACTGAAAAGTATCAAAAAGCACTTTACAGATGAAAGCATTTAACACAAAACAATCCGAGCACCCACAGGACAGAACCAGTACCAAGAAGCTACTACTGTGTGACACCTCTATTGTCAAAACCACCAATAACTTCATGCTTTTATTGGTTCATTTTCCGTTGTTGAATCTCCGATAGAGGAATGGAAGCGGCAGCACGAGACTACTGGGGATGTTGAACCACTGGGCGCACACAACGATCGGAAGTGCATGAGATCCATTCAGGACTTGAGGCATGACCATCAACGCAGCGAGCATAGCACCAAATTTCAACAGCAAAGCCACGGTAATGGCTCCAATGGTGTTAAAAGCCCTACGTTTTGATTTGTCAACGTGTCTCCTGTCCCCGCCCCTTTCCCCGGGTCCGGGACGAATCAGAACAAAGAGAACACGAGCACAGAAAAAGGAGACGGCCATAAGGGTTAACGGGGTTGTGATTAAATGGACATAAATAGGAACATTAGGATTCAAGAAGTCTGCACAAACCACACAGCAGCTGAAGAACCAAACGACACCAATGCTCAGGTTCCTCATGACCACGCCCTTCTGTTTCAGGTGCAGGTAAGTGATGGGGTGAACCACGGCTAAATAGCGCTCCAGACAAACCAGTAAATGGAACAAAGTTTGGCCGAATGTTGTCATGGAGCTCAGGCTTCCTCCCACGTCAAAACCATGTCCACCGAAATGGGCCGAAAGCAAGAAAACGGAACTGACTACTACGAACACCTCGAGGGCGGCCATGTGGAAGGTGAAGACGTCAGAGTCGGTCGTGGTGGAGGAGCGGGAGCGTGGTTTCCTGCACTGCTGAAATCCCACACAGATGATGAAGATGAAGACGGGCAGAAGTAAGATGTAGACGACACTATAGGCCACGTAGATGTATCTGTAGGTGGGCAGCATGATGTCGTCAACGGAGATGTTTCCTGAGATCAACATCCTACAAGAGAGTGAAGTAAATATCAGCACTGTTACTGTGTGAAATAAACAGACAAACAAATGCATTCCTGGTTCTCGTTCACACAAATGACAGGAGTGTACGGCTCAGATGTTCAACAACGGGAATTTAAGGTTCATGAAAGGAGCCGAATCTGGAATCAATTCATTCCAATGAGGGAAAAGACTGGCTCAGTTTTCAAGTCGATCTGTTTAAACTAAGCATTATTGGTAAATTATATAATCTGAAAATGAATCCATATCTTTACAGCACTAGATATTCGTTACTCACCTGCTCTGCTGTTCACCGCTGCCTCTGCTGTTCTGCTTTTGGAGGTTGGATCAGGCTCTGAGGTTTCCTGGAGCTTTGCATGACTCGCTCTGATGACTGATTTATGGTGTTTTACATGGACGATGGTGAGGGATTTGCATGTTCACAGCACTGGCAGAAACAACACGCACAGAAACAATTCATGTAGAGTCACACAACAGTATAGGTGAGTATAAGTGAGTTCAAACTTACATCGCACAGTTTACGCCCACTTTATACAGACTGAGACGGTCACTCCAGAACCTTCACTTTATTCTGCTGGAGCCAATGAGAGGTGGACGTGGCCTTGTGCTTTGGATCGTTGTCATGTTGGAACGTCCAAGTGTGTCCCATGTCTATCTATCTATCTATCTATCTATCTATCTATCTATCTATCTATCTATCTATCTATCTATCTATCTATCTATCTATCTATCTATCTATCTATCTATCTATCTATCTATCTATCTATCTATCTATCTAGCTAGCTAGCTATCTAGCTAGCTAGCTAGCTATACTATGTGTCTGTCTTCATGTAGTCCTCAACAGGGCCGTCGACAGACTTTTTGGGGCCCGTGACAAGAAGATTTAACATGCAGTTACAGAGAAACTGACCATTATTTATCTTCGTAGCTCAAGGACCAATGGACAATATTCAGAACAAATGTCATATTTGGTCATTTAAAATAAAAAGCAGAGATGTTTACACTTTGAAGTATCTTACACTGGGAAAATTATCATCTTAAATTAGATAAATGAATTAAAGGTACTCAGGTTCAGGTACTTAATATGCAGCTCAAATGCTCAAGACAAAAACATCCACCGTTATGAACACGGAGGTTTCCTGCAGTTCAGTCGTTACATCTCAGGTAATGTTTTAACCTGCTCCAGTCACATCCAGACTTTTACTCGCTGTCATTCACCAGATCATTGTTTGTGAGGGACCTGCTAATCGTCGATGTAAAAGATCGGGGAGAGGAAGGACAGTGCAGATCTGTCAGAAAAATCCCAATTATGTTCAAAATCGTGCAGCCCTAGTACCAAGAAGAACTAGCTACTACTATGGTATATAAACCAGCAATAAATTAATGATATATTGAAACTATTGATTCATTTTCCGTTGTTAAATCTCCGATAGAGGAATGGAAGCGGCAGCACGAGGCTACTGGGGATGTTGAACCACTCGGCGGACACAACGATCAGAAGTGCATAAGAGTCAGTCTGGACATGAGGCATAACGATAAACACAGCGACTCCAGCACCAAATTTCATCACCAAAGCCACTGTAATGACTGCAATGGTGTTTAAAGCCCTACGTTTTGATTGGTCAACACGTCTCCTGTCCCCGCCCTTTTCTCCGGGTCCAGGACGAATCAGAACAAAGAGAACACGAGCACAGAAAAAGGAGACGGCCATAAGGGTTAACGGTTTTGTGATTAAATGGACATAAATTGGAACATCAGGATTCAAGAAGTCTGCCCAAACCATACTGCAGCTGAAGAACCAAACGACACCAATGCTCAGGTTCCTCATGACCACGCCCTTCTGTTTCAGGTGCAGGTAAGTGATGGGGTGAACCACGGCTAAATAGCGCTCCAGACAAACCAGTAAATGAAGCAAAGTTTCGCCGAGTGATGTCATGGAGCTCAGGCTTTGTCTCACTTGAAAACCAATATGTCCGCCGCACCAGGCCCAAAGTAAGAAAGCGGAACTAACTACTGCAAACACATCGAGGGCGGCCATGTGGAAGGTGAAGACGTCAGAGTCGGTCGTGGTGGAGGAACGGGAGCGTGGTTTCCTGCACTGCTGAAATCCCACGCAGATGACGGAGATAAAGACGGGCAGAAGTAAGATGTAGACGACGTTATAGGCCATGGAGATGTAGATGTAACTGGGCAGCATGATGTCGTCACCGGAGACGTTTCCTGAGATCAACATCCTACAAGAGAGAGAATGAAACATCAGCTCTTTTACTAAGAGAAATAAACAAACAAATGCACTCCTGGTTCTGGTTAACACAAATAACAGGAGTGTACATGTTTTTAGTGGTAGGGGAACCGGAGTACCTGTAGGAAACCTACGCAGACATGAGGAGAACATGCAAGCTCCACACAGAAAGAATTCAAACTCAAAATCAACTTTATTACAGACTCGAGGTCCAAAGAGACAGAGGAACACAATATAACAAACACCAACAAAAATACTCCCACATTTTCGCCCTTTGTGGTGACACTTACCTTTTGTGCAAGTCCGACACACAAGATAATTATTAAAAACACGCGGGCCAACTAGAACTAACCCCAACCTTAAGGATTGTGGAGTTAAAGGTCTTCTCCAGACCTCACTGGGAGTTTAAGGTCTACTCCAGGGTGCTGGAGAGGAGGATCCGTCCGATAGTTGAACCTCGGATCCAGGAGGAACAAGGCGGTTTTCGTCCTGGTCGTGGCACACTGGACCAGCTCTATACCCTTCATCGGGTGCTCGAGGGTTCGTAGGAGTTCATCCAACCAGTCCACATGTGTTTTGTGGATCTGGAGAAAGCGTTCGACCGTGCCCCTTGTGGTGCCCTGTGGGGGGTGCTCCGGGAGTATGGGGTCCGGGGCCCTCGTGGTGCCCTGTGGGGGGTGCTCCGGGAGTATGGGGTCCGGGGCCCTCTAAGTTCTAAGAGCTGTCCATTCCCTGTATGACGCAGCAGGAGCTTGGTTCATTGCCGGCAGTAAGTCAGACCTGTTCCTGGTGCGTGTTGGTCTCCTCAGGGCTGCCCTTTGTCAACAGTTCTGTTCATTACCTTCATGGACAGAATTTCTAGGCGCAGCCAGGGGCCGGAGGGTGTCCGGTTTGGGAGCCTCAGAGTCTCATCTCTGCTGTTTGCAGATGATGTTGTTCTGTTGGTTTCATCAAACCAGGACCTTCAGCTGCTCTGGGGCGGTTTTGCAGCTGAGTCTGCATTGAAGCGGCCGGGATGAGGATCAGCACCTCCAAATCTGAGGCCATGGTTCTCCTTCCCCTCTACAGGTCGGTGGGGAGTCCTTACCTCAAGTGGAGGAGTTCAAGTATCTCGGGGTCTTGTTCTCAGTGAGGGACGGATGGAGCGTGATATCGACAGACGGATCGGTGCGGCGTCAGCAGTGATGCGGTCGCTGTATCGGTCTGTCGTGGTGAAGAGGGAGCTGAGTCGGGGCAAAGCTCTCGATTTACCAATCGATCGGCGCACCCTTCGAGATTGAGTGAGGAGCTCAGTCACCGAATGGTTTGGGTAAACCCTGGATGGATGGATGGAGTTTACAAACCCCGCACAAAAGCAGCAAGAAATAAAATACATTAATGTACAATACATCAGTTTCATCATTACAAAACGTTTCACTGCATTATATTTGCCGTCATGTTCCATTGAAATAAAAAAGAGTCTTTTATCGATCACGTCTGGCCTTATTAAAATGATATCATATTATATTATATTATATTAGTTATATGAAAAAGGGCCAGTCTTATTAAAGGCTCTTTGAAATGAACGGATCCCAGTGAAGAGAAATCCCATCACTATTTCAAACTCCTGCATGACTGAGAGCCAAACAACACAAATAAGTTTTGAAAGACAGAAATCAGTGCCACTCGATGCACAGACACAAACAGTTATGGTAACGTTACTATGGCTGAATGAAGAACATGCAGTTTTACCAAAGAGATTAAAATACAAAACTGAAATTTGCCAGAAACTGAAATGTCAGGTCACCTTTACTAAAACGTTTAGCAGTTTGGTAAAGTTTACAATTGAAGAACTGATCATGATCCTGACTGTGAAAAACTCACAAAACTCTCAATCCTCTGGTCTCATTAGGTTTTTACATAACAGCCTTTGACTTCACAATGATATATTATAGATAAAAGCAGCAGGACGTCCTCATTTCAGTTTAAAGACTTTAAAGCTGCAGCAGTACGTCTTGAGCTCACGTCAACTTGTGGAGATTAATAGATAAATTAAGTTTAAGCGTAAAAAGGTATAATTTTCTGGATCTTTTGAAACGCTCGCAGCGTCCCTAAACTTTCCTGGTGCCCACCGCTCTCCGCGGTGAGCCGGAGAGTAAAAGTTGAGCCATCATCAACTGGATTAGCCGACTAGCTAACCGAGTTGACAACTTTGTTTACGCTGGAGACGGACACTAGAGCCGCACTAGAGCCGCACATCACAACGAGGATTAATGTCGAAACCAAAGACGAGAACCACCGCTTCTATGGAGGGTGAATTGGAAGAAATAATAACCTCCCTGAACGCATTGACTGAAGAGATGCAAAAAATGTCAGTACAACAACAGAGAAATGCCAAAGAAATTTTGAAAAAAATGTCAGAACAACAACAAACTATACGGGACTTGGCGAGGGAAGTAAATGAACTAGGACTGCAAAACGACGAAAAGGACAAGAAAATCACTGCTCTGCAAAACCGTTTGGCAGACCTGGAACAATACACACGTATGAACGACCTCATCATAGGGATTGAAGTGAAGCGCCGCTCCTACGCCAGAGCCGCGGCAGGAGTCAACCAGCAGAATGAAGAGGACGTTGAATCAGTCGAGCAACAAGTGGTCCATTTTTTGCAAAGTAACGGGATCACGCTGGATGGCGAGGACATTGAAGCTTGTCACCCGTTGCCACGTAAGAACAAACTCCTCAAACCAGTCTTAATTCTGCGATTCATGAACAGGAAAAAGAATGCTTTACTCAAGCAAGGAAGATACCTAAAAGGAACAAATGTTTACATCAATGAGCACCTAACAAAGAAGAATGCCGACATCGCCAAACATGCGCGCCTACTACGAAAACAAAATAAGATTCAAGGGACTTGGACCTCCAATTGCAGAGTCTTCATTAAGTTGAATGGTCCTCCTGAGGAGGCAAGAGTTCTTTGAGTGAAGGAGGAGAATGAGGTGGACAAGTACAAGTGAGGAAAGGCAAACACCCTCAATCATCCAACATGACAGACACAATAACTTCTGACTCTTCCTCATCAGACAATGAGGACATGAGCGTTACTACAGAGTCTGAATTACAAATATTCTCATTTGAAGACAAAAAATGATCTAAATGATGTGGACCCTGACATGCACTTTTTTCATAATATATGTCGTAACTGTAAATACTATGAAGACAATCAAATCTCTATATTAGACAAGCCAGAAAGTATGTCAATAGTTCATATAGATTGCCGTAGTTTATATGCCAATTTTGAGCATATAAAAGAATATCTGAATAAACTCAGTTTAAATGCTGCTATTATTGCGTTATCGGAGACATGGATAAAGGATAATAAAGTCGGAAATTTTGAACTCAAGGACTATCAAATGTTCAATCAAAACAGAAAACATAAATTAGGTGGTGGAGTTGCTCTCTATGTGCACACAGATTTCAGTGTTGAATTGGTTGATGACATGACCTTGGCAGTTGATCATTTGTTTGAATGTGTGACAATAGAAATACTTTTTGAAACCAGGAAAAATATATTAATCTCTTGCATCTACCGAGCACCGGGTGCAGACATTGACGCTTTTATCGAACATACTGAAAAGTTATTTACAAGTAGAAACCACAAAGATATCTTTGTTTGGGGAGATTTCAATATTGACTTACTGAAAACAAAATCACATAAACCCACTGAAAAATGTGTGGACACTATGTACAGCCTGTCACTTTACCCCTTCATCACTCGCCCCACAAGGATAACTGCACACGGTGCTACGCTGATTTATAATATCTTTACGAACATCCTTGACAATATGACAAGTGGAATCCTAATAAATGATATTAGTACTTTACACTATTTGAAATACAACATAAATGTAAGAAAAACAAAAGTAATATTATGATAAAGAATGTACGATTAACATCTGAGCGCTCGATAAATCCCTTCAAGCAGAGTTTGTCTGATCATGACTGGAACAATGTCCTTGGAGAGCAAGATGTTAATGCTGCATATACACAATCAAACTACTATGATCAACATTGCCCAGTAGTAACACGCAAATACACAAAAAACAAATAAATGTGGCCCATGGATGACGAGGGGGTTATTGAACGCATGTAAAAAGAAAAACTCCTTATATAAAACATTTTTAAGGAAGAGAACATCGGACACTGAAACTAAATATAACAAATATAAGAATAAACTAACAAATATCATAAAAAACTGTAAAAGAAATTATTACAGAAATATGATTGAGGTCAATAAAAATAATATGAAAGGGTTATGGAAAGTCTTAAATCATGCTATGTCTAAAGATCCAACAGTCTCAAGTTACCCAGATCACATGATTAAAAATGAGGAGAAAATTACAGAAGGGGAGAGCATCGTAAATGCGTTCAATGATTACTGTGTCAACATTGGGCCTCACTTGGCATCAAAATTAACCAAAACAAGCAATGACGTCTCTCAACTCAAAAACGTGAATGTACACTCCTTTTTTCTCACGGCAACAAATGAAAATGAAATTATTAAAATAGTTAAAGCTTTCAAGAATAAAAAATCCACTGATTGGAATGACTTTGACATGAACATAATTTAAAAAGTAATACAAAATATATCAATGCCTTTAACATATATATGTAATCTTTCCTTTTCAACTGGAGAATTCCCAGACCTCATGAAGATTGCCAAGGTCGTTTCAATTTACAAAAATGGGGATAAACATCATTTCACAAACTATAGACCAATCTCCATACTTCCACAACTATCCAAGATTCTGGAAAAACTTTTTGCTGCCCGCCTGGACAGCTTTGTGAACAAACATAACTTACTCAGTGATTGTCAGTATGGGTTCAGAAACAACAGGTCAACTGCACATGCTTTAATCAATCTAAGCGAAGAAGTCACCAGTAATATTGACAATAATTTGCATTCGTTGGGTATATTCATAGACCTCCAGAAAGCTTTTGACACTATAGATCACGAAATACTATTAAATAAACTACATAACAATGGGATCAGAGGGATCACTAACAATTGGTTGAAGTCATATTTGACTGCAAGAAAGCAGTATGTACAAATTGATGAACACGTATCAGGATGGAGGAACTTAACATGTGGAGTCCCTCAGGGGTCAATATTAGGACCCAAACTGTTTTTGCTATACATAAATGATTTGTGTGAAGTTTCAACTAAGTTAAAATGTATATTATGTGCTGATGACACAACTATACTAGGCTCCGGCAAGCATCTACAACTCCTCATATCAAAGGTCACAACGGAACTGTACAAACTCAAAGAATGGTTTAATAGAAATAAATTATCGCTGAACATATCGAAAACAAAAATGATTTTATTTGGTAAACGGAATAGTGACGTTCAGATTCAAATTAATATTGACAATGTTCGAATAGAACAAGTAAAGGAATATACGTTTTTGGGCGTGATCCTCAATCACAAAGTTAGCTGGAGACCACAAATTGCTGGGTTGCAGGTTCTAGAATGTGATGATGTCATCGGGCCCAGCGGGGGGCAGGAGCCAGTTTTTCCTATTAACAGCATTACACTTTCAAAAGTCATAGCTCAAAAGAAAATGTATGAATTACAAAAATGATCATTAATCTCATTCACTGGGTCCATGATCTCTTTGTACAAGACCAAAAATGTCCTCAAAAACAAAAGAATTTTTCCTCCATACAATAGAATTGGCCTTTAGAACGCTGTGATGTCACCTGCAACCCAGCAATAAATAATATTCATGGGAAAGTGGTAAAAAATGTGGCCATAATGGGTAAGTGTAGATTTTTCCTGGATCAAAAGGCTCTCTTCACCCTGTACTGTTCATTAATCCTACCGTACATTAACTATTGCTCAGAGGTCTGGGGAAATACCTATAGTAGTCATTTACAGGCCTTATTTAGACTCCAAAAGAAGGCCATTAGAATTGTGCATAAAGTAGGGTATAGGGACCATACAAATATATTGTTCTTAAAATCTAACACCATGAAACTTGATGATATCATACAACTAAACTCTTTGTTACAAATATATAAAGCTGTAAATAACCAACTCCCTAACAATATACAACAAATGTTTGGTAAAAGAGAGGGAAGTTATGATCTAATAGGAACCCACAATTTGAAAGTACAAAAGTATTCATTTTACCTTAAAAAGTCACTGTATCACTCGGAGAGGTGTACATCTGTGGAACAACTTAGATGAACACTTAAAAGGCGCTGACAGTCTACAGCAATTTAAAAAAACGTATAAGAGAAGTGTGTTTGAGAAATATGTTAAAGAAATGTGACCTTGTCTTCCTATCATACGCAGTAAGTAATTGTGTATTATTGTGACTTTGTGAAATGCCACAGCACTGCTGATATAACCAATGTCACCAACCCTTTAGTCTTTTTTGATCTGTATTGCAGGAAGTTGAGAGAATTTACTTGCGAAACATAACCAAAATGCTGTTATTGCTCATTGCCACGGACCATTATTAAACAACATATTATTAGGGCAGGCGAGAGATGGACCAGCTGGAGGGCTCCCCCCTTTTCAACAGGTTCATAAACCTTGTCTTTTAAAGCACTAGTACAGGTTACTTAGGTTTCTAAACTGCTCACATCAACAATCTGGTTAGGGCAGCTGGGTGGGGGCACGCTGATGGGGGGCTACTGCCCTCAACCAACGGGCCACATTACACCCTGGCTTTTTAATGCACCTCAAAAAATAAGGCAAACAGTCAAAAAACACTAAAACAAGTAAAAATAATAATGTGGTAATGGAAATGACAGCAAGAAGAAACATGATATTTTGGAGAATGCTATCATCATCATTGTTGTTAAGGTGATGGTGAAAATAGTAAAATAATATGCACCAGCGATGTATGTATTTGTGTGTGTGTGTGTGTATATATGTCTGTGTTTGTATGCACATATATATGTATATTATAAAAATATAAGAAATGCAATACTGAAAGAATGATGTAAATCAATAGAATGGTGACAGGGTTTTATAAGTAATGACTGGTTGTGGTATTTCGTGAATGGGAAAGAAACATGATACATAACAATAACAACCATAAATAATAATATGGTGTAACACTATTATTATCACTCCTATTGGGAACTGCAGCTGGAAAGTAAAACTAATCTTGAATTCGTGGGTAGGCACCTATAAGCTTTCTTGCTTCGGCCTACTCCCTTTGAGTTTTTTCTGTTCTGTGACTATGTAATGTAAATTATGTAAACAATGTAAATATAATGACTCAAACAAATCAAATCAATCAATCAAAGACTTGTGTTACTCACCTGCTCTGCTGTTCTTTTGGAGCCTGGTTGGAAAAGGCTCACTGAAGCGAGACCTGGAGCTTTGCATGTCTCGATCTGGTGTTGGATTGATGATGATTTACATGGACGATGGGGAGGGATTTGCATGTCCACAGCGCTGGAACAATTCATTTGAGTTATGAAACAATACAGGGCAGTGAGTTCAACCTGACGTCGCTGTTTTAACGTGTTCATGGGTGTTTTCTGGTTTGATGTAATTGTGACCTAGGCCTGGTGTTATTGAGAAAGTCAAATGTTTCGCGAGAACACTGGTCTGCTGCATCTGTCTGTCTATCCTCACCCGTCCTCCCCCCCCCCACCCAACAGCTGTCTCCCCTGCACAAGGGCCCCCCTCTGCGCGGAGACAGAAGCGTAAAGCCCAGAACAGTTTGGAACGCAGCTGGAGCCCAGTGTCTCGTGATGCAAGAAGAACAATAACATGAGATAATGTCAGGCCCAAACAGGCTCCGTGGTGGATGACTGCGGCGACTGAGGACAGAGTAATGTGTGTGTCTTACGTAAGGCTCGTACACAACGCATCGTTAGATAATTACATGTCACATTGCAAGACGTGGGGATTGTCAAATCGTAGCTACGACTAAAGTTTTGTCGCTGCCGTGTCAGGATCAGAAGCCGTGTGTTAAGCTGAAACAGGTGCTTGTGGTGTTTGTTTCCGCGGAAAAGTGCAGGGAAAGAAAAAAACATCCCGTCAATGCTTGGCCTGGTTTGCTGACGACTCTGGCGACGCTGATGAAGCAACACGACGGTTTGTTGATGAGACGCTTGACATTGAGACGAGGTTTACCGTCAGCTCCTCTTTCTCCTCTCCTCGTACGACGGTTCTATTTTAAATCTGTGCGACCAATGGAAAGCACTTCTCTTTGGTCCTCATGGCTTGGAGCTGACATTTCTGCTTAAACACTGCTCTAAACATCACTGTGACCCATGTGACAGCGCTGGGAAATTGTAACTCTTTGTAATTAAAAAGTGTACGCCTGAGACTTTGACTGACTGGAGCAGGAGAACTGTGGAGATTCTCGCCTTTTCGTCCTTATTTGGAACATATTCTGTTGAAGGAGACCGAACGGCCATCATGGATTCTCTCTCGAATGAAGTCATTAATGTAAATGGGAAGGACTGAGTACAAGACCTCTGTCAATAAGTCTATGTGTACGACACCCAGGTTTGACTCTTAATTCATCCTAGAGAGAGGAGTTACGAGGCAAACGGTGGGGGGGGTAGAGATTTCTGGAGGTGCAGGTGACACTGAGCATTGCCTAAGAAAACCTCAGAGATGGAAATAAGCCTCTATATTGTGTTATAACTTAGAAAATAAGCTGCAAACCTTGCTTACATGTGAGCCTACATTATTACATGGCCTTAATGTATTCGATGTAAATGAGGCGTTTTTCCTCCAATGTTAATATGATGACGTCATCACACGACCAGTCGACTGGACTTTTGATGAATAAGTCAACCTCTAAAAGTCAGTAGTGGTTAATGCCCTGATTCATCCACGTCAGGACAAGTTGTTGTCATCATTCACTCCCCCAAAAATGGAAATCCTGCTCTGCTCTGCTCTGCTCTCCGGGATTCTGGGTGGGGGGAATAATATAATGGCAAAAAATGAAATCCGAGGCACGCGAAACCGGCGAGTGTCTATTATTAAATGCCAATGTGTTCTGACTCACGTTGGCGTCTTTGTCAGAGCAGTGTGAAAATCACACATTTATAAACTATGTGTCATGTGCCCAAAATATATCATGTGACAGGACACATTTGGGTAATGACCGAAAGGACAAGATCGCGGATCCAAGCGGCCAAAATGAGTTTCCTTCGCAGGGTGGCTGGGCGCACCCTCCGAGATCGGGTGAGGAGCTCAGTTACCCGGGAGGAGCTCGGAGTAGAGTTGCTGCTCCTTCACGTCGAAAAGAGCAGCTGAGGTGGCTCAAGCATCCGTTTCGGATACCTCCTGTTTGTTCCAGGCATGTCCTATTGGGACCAGGCCTCGTGGAAGGCCCAGGACACGCTAGTGGGACTATGTCTCTGTGGCCTGGTGTCACCTCGGGGTCCCCCCAGAACAGCTGGAGGAGGTCGGGGTCCCCTAGAACAGCTGAAGGAGGTCGGGGTCCCCCAGAACCGCTGGAGGAGGTGTGCGTGGATTGGGAAGTCTGGGCATCTCTGTTCAGACTGCTGCCTCCGTGACCCGGCCCCGGAGAAAGAGATGGATGGATGGATGGACATATTTCACAATAACAAACATCAATACCATCACATATGGATCACACACTTACCATATACCAAGCTGCTACAAACATGGAAAGTTACATAACCAGCTTGTTGACAGATGCACCAATCATTTTCAACCAACAATTCTGTTAAATGTAACCGAGAGCTCTTACAACAACGGTAAAAAGTCGACTTCTTCATTCTACTTGTCATCCTGATTTGATTGAAGAAATCGACTTGTGCCTCGTATTTCATCTTTTGCCATTAGATATGTTTAGTTGGTGCATTTTACTCCTTTCTAAAGAGTTTTCTCCCTGTGGTCAGCAGTGCTTCACGACGAAACAATCGAACACACAGCCTTAGCCATTGAGCTGTGTCGGTTGTAATTTTAATGAAGCTCATCGGACTGGGACAGGAATGGATCGCAGTCAGCTCGGTGCATCACCTGAGCGGGAGGCCGGGAGGGTCTGAAGAGCCGGCAGATTGCAGATCGAGGCGGTCGATAAATCCATGCTTCTGGATGAAGGGGCTGTAAATCCTCCGGTCTCTCTCACACGGCGGCCCCTGGGAGCCGTGAGGGCCAGGGACACAGCAGAGGACGACAGAGACGCACGACTTCTGCAATGATGAGAAAAGATCACTCACCGCCGTTACTTTGGGAGTCTATTCCGACGAGGCTAAAGGTCGAACACCATCAAACCAGGCTTCTCTCTGCGGATGGTTGATGATTATGCTCATCGTTTCTGGTTAACATTTGACTAGCTGTTGTTAGCAAACAGTTAGCCCAGTTAGCACCGATTACCCCAAGGTGCGTTCAGAGCGTTATAGTTATTATTTATTTGAGTGAAACTATTGAAAGATCAGGATTCAGTGCGTAAAAGCGGCGCATTTATGTTTACATTTGGTAATTATCCACATGCTTTTTCAGCTTCAGGCAGAGCGTCTAATAAACACAGCGTTCAAAGGCCGGAGGAAATACCACGTGCTTCTTTGGATGCATTAAAAGTTTTCTACAGTGAGTGAAGAGGTGAAGATTCATAGACATTTATTAAGGAAAACGTTTGAAACAATGACTGAAGCTTCGGCGCAGACGGAGCCTCCAGAACCACAGTGTTAGAGCTGATTAATGACAGAAATATTGGAGCTTTTTAAGGCGTTCTTTCCAAAGTTACAGCATTTAGTGTCTATTTTCCGCAGCCACACAGAGCCCAGTGACAGCGGGACTGAAGCCTGTGCAGAATCTACTTTTAGCAGGGGTGAATCCGAGTATACAGGGGCTGGGGCATTACAGGGGAACCACTGACAGAAAAACTGCAGCAAAAATAAAAATATTATTTTATCTTGATCTTTCTGACTGCAGGGAAACACAGCTCATGTTTAGAAGACTCTGTTTTTATTATTTCTTTAAGTTGCCCCCCTCAGGCCCCCTTCCTTGAAATGCTGTCCCAGTAATTTTGTACATAGACTGGAGCATTTAAAATATATATATTTTCAATTCAGAAGCCCCTTATGACCCAACATCTGCAGTAGGAGCCATAAGGGGCTGGTGCAGTGTGATGACCCAGCAACGGACAAGCGGAAGAAGATGGATGGATATTTTACATTTTGTAGCGATTTGAATATTAATTAGACTTTAAATCCAAGAAGAAGAATTAGGCTTTGGGACCTGGACCTTCACGACTTGAACTTGACTCGAGACGTTTGTGACTCACTCCCACCTAAACATAATCTGGTCGATGCTACAGCTCTTTGTGCAATGAACTATAAACTCACCACGCATGAATATGGCCCATGTTTTAGTGACTTTATTGGTGCTTATTCCTTTGCCAAACACACGGGGGCGCAGTTGGTAGAGCAGGTCGTCTCATGATCGGAAGGTCGGGGGTTCAAATCCCAGCTCCTGAGGATGCACACTTTCATTGTGTCCTTGGGCAAGACCCTTCACCCTCCTTGCCTCCAGTGTCAGCGTACATTGTTGCATGAATGCGAGTGTGACTCAGTGACTGGTTCTGGGCTGTAAAGCGCTCTGGCCCTGATGCAGGTAGAAAAGTGCTATAGAAGTTGAGAACAGTACACATTCTCAGTGCTGAAACTAAAGTTTGCTCGAGTCATCCGTGTCTGCTTTGCTGAACAATGGCAGTGGTCCATCAGAAGAAGCTAACACAATGTTATTGTCAATGTGTTGGCAGTTAGTTTCTTGGGCAGGGACAGCACAGTTTCTTTGGGCCAATGCACTTGGATTTGACAAGGCTGTTCTAATGTGCCTGCAATCAGACCCGGTTTATTTAATAAGGAACAAAGGTTATGGCTGAATTACAGCCAATATGATAAATGGCTATTGAAATAAGTGACCAGGAGACTGATGCTGACAGTCACAGTGACTTACTGCTAATCAACAAACAAGCCATAGCTTTTTCTTCTCCGCTTTAAGGGAGAGTTCCTGAAGCTGGAGTTTCTCAATTCCACTTAACAATCCTATTAGACTGTGATACTCCTGTCCCGCAAATACTACAGTCCTGGCATATTTAGGCCCTGTCCATACGAAGTCCAGCTGAGGACCAAACGCAAAGATATTTGATCAGTCCAGTGAATTGTCCATACGAGGCGGCCCTTTGGGGGTCTTTAAACAAACAATTTCCAAACTAGGTGCCAGAGGAAAGACTTTAAAACGCCGTTTACATGGCGCCGTTGTTACGACGTCTCTGTAACTTTGACTAAAACGATGACATCACAGCTCCAGAGTGGTGTCTGATCAAAAGTCACTGACAGGTTTTTATGTCTGAAGAATAAACTCTCCTCCTCGTCTCTTCTGTAGATCCTAAATCCTTCAGTCACTTTCATTTTCACTGTTTCTTTACTGCACATGCGCCTCTACATCTTAGTATCTGTGTTAGCGTCACAGCGCCTCACACAGGCCCGGAGGATGAATCACAGACCTGAGTCGACCCATGTGGACGCTCACGTTTACTGAGCTGCTTCAGGCTCACAGAGAAAGTTTCTGAAAACATACGTGTTTTGTCTTCGTGTGGATAGAGCCTAAGACTGATGTTAAAGTCCCAAATGCCGGTCTCCTTTCTATGTCTGCACATGTGCATGTCGACTCAACATCGATCTATAGCACATATTTCGGAAGTGAGGAAAAGCACTGCCAACCTTTGGAACCATTGAACATTTGGAAAAAAGGTGAGACAAACATATTCAAAGAAACCTTTTGGTCAAGATTCTACATTCATTTTCTCTCAAACCCAAAGTGCAAATAACCTCGACCTATTCGAATAAATCCAGGCGTTACATAACATTTGCATATATTAAGTTTAAATCCTAAGCATAAGGACTTTTGACAAACTCTCCTTGAAAAATGATGGTTATACGATGTGACAAAGCTTCCCTCTCCACTTCTGCTGCTTTTGAACGGACCGATTTCCTACAGACCATCAGACTGTGGGCTAACGCGCATCGACAAGCGCTCAGCGTTCACTGAACAAAGGAGGGGAAATGTCTGGGAGCCATCGGGACGAGCAGAAGTCCTGAGCTTCCCTTCCATGTGGCTGATGTGTTCGGAAGGCTGTGCAGAGGATCGTCTCCATGTTGCAGAGGAGAGGCCTGGAGGTGAAGAGGGGGAAATGTGTGCTGTGACAACCCAGAGAGGAGCAGTCAAAACCAGTCAGCGCCTTCCCGAAGAGCCCCGCGAATCAGCGGCGTGTCAGCTGGAGGACGGGTGTGACGAGATTATCAGTCATGGGAAAACTGAAGGCACGCGATGTGGTGAAGGGAGCGCGATACTGATGCCGATTCGTCGTTAATATTTGGCACAGCACGGGGTCCGGCTCCCGTTCCTCTCCAGCCCTGTTCAAGTCGCTCCCCAAAGGCTTCCCACTGTCTGCACTTCTTCATGAGCTTAATCAGTCTAATTAAGATAAGATAAGATAAGATGGTACTTTATTGATCTCACAGATGGAGAAATTGCATTCGATGAGAGAGCATCCGGCAGCAGCACCCATTCAGTGCGCACCACTCTTTTTTCTTTGGTGAAAGCTGCCATCTTCACTGTTTTGGTCACAAGAGGAGCACTGGTTGATGGGAAATTAGTGCAACAACGCAAGTGTGTGAACTACAGCTGCATCCAACGTTTATTTTGGTAATTGATTCATCTTCAGATCATTTTTTGTATGATTAATTGATTGGCTGTGAAAGGTGTATGAAAATAGCCTGGTTTTACCAGACCCTCGTACTTACTTCGTTTCGCATAAGGGTCTGGACTTTCTCCATTGAGCTCCGTTCAGGTGCGAAGGGTGAACTCCTTTGAAACGCTTGGATCTGATTTTCGCTAACGTTTGGTCGTGACTAGGGCTGGGTACCGTTAAACGGTACCTACTTGGGACCGACCGAAAAGCTCCGGTAGGGGGCGGTATCGAAAAAAAATAAAAAATCGGTGCTAATTTTCGGTACTTTTCTCTAAACGTCAATAAATGATCCACAGTGAGTCTAAAAAAGCCTGAACTCATGAGCAGCTTCAGCACAAATGCAGAAGCAAAGCTGTAACTTACTCACACTTCAGTCATTATCAGAGATAAAACTGTCTGAGCCAGGACTAAACCAGGACTTACAGTAAACTGGTTAAAAACCAGGACTAAACCAGGACTTACAGTAAACTGGTTAAAAACCAGGACTGAATAAGAAACTAGACTCTTAGACAAAGAGAAAAGTAGTGACAACGAGAAACACATTTACCTTTAGCTTTAGCCGCAGAGCCTGAAGTTACTGCTGTTGTTTAAACTCCAGCTGCACCGGAGCGTTTGGATCAAAGATTGTCTCTGGAAAAAGTGAGGCTCACTCTGCATTAGCCATGTTTGGAACAGTTATGGTGCTTTGTCAGTGACAGAGTGAGCGCTCTCACTATGTCACAGATCTGTGACGTGTGAGGAGCTTTCACTGTGGAACAGCTCAGTGAGTTTAGAAAAGTTTATCTTCAGTAAACGGTCCTGATGTGGATCTGGTCTGTTCCTGCAGCTCAGGAGGTAATAATGTCCGAACTCTCTTTTTATCACGGCTTTAGTGGGAATTCTGCTCAAAACATGAAGTTCCAGGTGACGCTGCTGCTCCTGTTTTCTGACGTGCCGTGTTTGGACTTCCTCCTGAACCATACTTTACACATTATTATAACTCAATTAAAATAACACAAGTATCGAAACAAGTACCGTTAAGGCACCGGTACCGAAAAGCAGGTATCGTTAAAGTAGTGGTATCCAAAATCTCTTGACCCGAGAGCGGCACTTTCGGGTGAGTGTGAATCCAAGCGCAGCGGCATATTGGATATTTGTCGGATATTTTAATCAGTTCTTGTCAAACACAAACGTTTTGGATTCATTTGATCAGTTATTATAGTTTGAAGTCACTGCGGCTCGACTGATTCATGACTTAATTCAAATTAATTGTTCCTCTGCGTGTTGTTTTTGCCAGCGCTGTGAACATGCAAAGTCCCCACTATCGTCCATGCAAAACCCCAGTAAGTCCATCATTAGACCGAGACATGCAAAGCTCCCGGTCTCGCTGCTGTGAAATCATTAAAGTCACATTCAAACAGGCTCCGAAAGCAGAACAAGAGAAGCAGTGGTGAACAGAAGAGCAAGTAAGTAACTGAAGGCTTTAAATGTAAATGTTTAAATGTATCTGTTTCTTCTTCTACGGCGTCTCATTTGATGCGCTCTCTTGTAGGATGTCCATCCGAGCAAATGTCTCCGGTGACGCCTCCATGCCGCTCAGCGCTTACGTCTACGTGGCCTATAGTGTCGTCTACATCTTACTTCTGCCCGTCTTTATCTTCGTCATCTGCGTGGGATTTCAGCAGTGCAGGAAACCACGCTCCCGCACCTCCACCACGACCGACTCTGACGTCTTCACCTTCCACATGGCCGCCCTCGAGGTGCTCAGGATAGTTGGCGCCTGTGTCATAGTTTCATGCTTCGGTGGACCAGGTGAAGAAGTGGGACTAAGCCTGAGCTACATGACAACATTCGGCCAAGCTATGTTTCATTTACTGGTTTGTCTGGAGCGCTATTTAGCCGTGGTTCACCCCATCACTTACCTGCACCTGAAACAGAAGGGCGTGGTCATGAGGAACCTGAGCATTGGTGTCGTTTGGTTGTTTAACTGTGTCATGGTTTATTTATACTTACTGAATGGCCATGTTAGTTTCTATTTCTCTTTCATCACAGGACTGTTTTCTCTCACGGTGATCTCCTTTTTCTGTGCTCGCGTTCTCATCGTTCTGATCCGTCCTGGACCCGGAGGCAGGAGACACGTTGACCAATCGAAACGCAGGGCTTTTTACACCATTGCGGCCATTACAGTGGCTTTGCTGTTGAAATATGTCACTATAATTGTTAAGCGGATATTATTTGTGTCTAAAGTCCTGAATGATTCTCAAGAACTTTTTTTGTCTGCCTCCACCCAGTGGTTCAACATCCCCGGGAGCCTGGTGCTGCCGCTGCCTTTCCTGTGGAGACGAGCCCAACGAGGGAAAACCAGTTCATAACAAAATGATAACAAAAAAGTTAGTGGTTTTGATTCGGACTGGGCACCGTTACAGTCTTTTCCGATAGCCGTGCTTTAACAGCACTTTTACAATACTGATGCCTGAATGACTTTTTCTGATACCTATGCAGACTCCCATGGTCAATGTAGAACAACCTTTTTCCTTTGACCAGACTGGTTAATTATGGTTGAGTGCAGGCTGGCTCTACAGGAGGATCGGCTCCACAGCAAGACCGGCTGCACATCTGTCCAGATGTGACGAAGTGAGTTTTACACTCCACTTTGTCCCTTAGTTTTCACACATAACTGCAATACTCTAATAAGCTACACATGCATGTCCCGGGTTTTGTTTGTGTTTGTCTTATCATTCCTCATATACCTCCTGCACAGTAAAAGCACAAAGGTTTATCTAAGTTAAGTGTATTGTTTTGGGTCATTGGTTAAGGTTATGGTTTCCAGTGGTGATGTCACTGATGATGTCATCAACACATCATCAGCCTGTACCATTTTGAAATGCATGTTAAGTAGGTATTGTGACTTATCCGGTTATTGTTTTGAATGTGTTAAATAAAGTTAAGTTGCTTATTGCTGTTTGTGCAGTTGTGTGTGTGAATCACGGCCATGTTGTGTGTTATTGTAATTCTTTCAGTGAGGTGGACTAACTGATTGGCCATTGTTTTATGCAGGCGTGTGCTGTGTTTGAGGGGCATGCCATGATTTTAAACCTGTAAAAAAAACACTGGGGGCACTGTAAATATATTTCCACCCAGGAAAACGAATTTTGTCTTCTGATGTTTCCTTCAAAAGCCACTTTTTGGCCACTGACCGTTACACTACCTCACACCGCACACAGAGAGAGTACTTAGTTTGACCGATAGAGTTTAGAAAGGCTCCTAATGCTAAAAGAAGAACACAAGGCAGCACAATCCGAACGAGGAAGAGACCAGAATGATTCCCCTCTGTATTTTTTATACAGTCTGTGTCCCACGCCCTCCGTTGGCAGCATTAGAAAACGCAAACAAGCCCGTACAATCAGATCGGTTTGTTGGCAGTCACGTGTTGTTCGTGAGCAGCGTCGCTCACGGGACGCAGACGTCCATCAATAATAATCTACGAACGTGTACGAGAGAGAGACAGATTGTGTTTCCAATCGGCGGTAAATGACAAAAACACATTGACTCTAGGTGAGTTTTGTGAGTCATGATCCTGTGTGAATATTAACGCTGGGTTGCCTTTAAGTCAGTTTATTCTTTAGTAAATATTTCCTGAGTTTAAAATAGTATAAAAATGTTGCAAAAAGTTAAGTAATCATTTTGATCCTGTATAAATAAATAATTCATGGTTTTCTATCATTTAAGTTAAAAAATATTATCGTGAAAAGCCACTTCCGGTTTTGCAGCACTTCTTCCGGTTTCGCGGTCCCGACTCCCGTATGTAAACAGAGGCCATGCTACAGGCTACACACAGTCATATCAGTTGTCATCCACCCTGAAAACATTAACAAGGCAATGCAGTAAGTTGTTGTATTGTTTTATCCATGTGTTTAGCTTTATATTTTAGTATTATTTTGTTAAATATTCGTAGCTTTATAGGATGAGTGCACTTTATTTTCATGTCACTTCAGCCATGTGCTGATACTGTACTGTATGTTTTACAGTTTTACAGTAAAGGGAAATAATCAAGCAGCTACAGTGTCTGAGGTTTCGTGAAGACACTACAAACGCAAAACATCCTTATAACACTGCATCAACGGCCGACGCCAGCCCTTCGCTGATTGGTTGACTCCGCTTCCTGTTTGCTTGCGTATGTGCGACTGTGGAAATGGAGTCGAAGCTGCGGTCACCAGACTCAATCGCTGGTGCAATGGTGAGTCTGGTCTCACCTTATTCTACCCCGCCCACTTTTGCCTCTTTCTGCCACGGATTGGCACTTCTGTTGTATTGACTCTTCCGGTGAAGCATGAAGTCCGTTCATTAAAGAGGGGGTATTCTGCTTTTTTTCAGTCACATAGCACCAGTCTATATCACACTACAATGATGACAAACCTTCTGTTGGTCTGTAAATGCAGTAAATTAGAATAACTGCCTTGTATAAAATGTCTCTCTCAAAATGGCTGTAGTGAATGTCTTGAAATAGGCCTCTGTCTCTTTAAGAACCTCTGAGCCTTTAGACACGCCCCCTCCACACGCTGTCTGTGGCATCAGTGGGGAGGGGGTTCTGCTGAGGAGCAGTGGTTGGTTACTCGGCTGGTGACGAAAGCTCGGAGGCGTCTCCAGGAGGTGGGGGCGTTCCTAGGAGGACTCAGGCAAACCTATCCCTAAAATGGCCGCCATCAGAGTTTTTACAGATTACTCAAAAATACGTGACTGTGCCAAGGCAACACTTCAGGCATGTTTTTAAATGAGGGAGTGACAGAATAACATGATGAAAAGCTTGAAAAAGTCAATTTTGCGTAATACCCCCCCTTTAAGCGGAGAACGAGGGAAAATGTTCCCCGCTAAAATCTGATGTTTAGTTGATTGATTTATGTCAAATGTCCAATGTTCATTTGCACCAACACGTCAGCACTGCACCGTTTCTCTGCGCGGCCTGAAACCAGCTTACAGTTTCACTCAGGTCTGTCAGATCTTGTTCTGTGGTTGGTGGTCAGGCCAGGCAGCCTGGGGAACGAATGGAAGCTCGTCGCTCTATTCACATCCGCCGCTGTTGGTGGAAAGAAGGTTCCAGGTTCATCCACTCTGTAGGAACAGGAGGAGTGTCCTGGGATTTTAGCTTCGTGAAATGTACATTTTTAACCTCTTGACTCCCGCCTTAACCGACGAGTGCATTTTCTCTAGTTCAGCTTTACCCAGAATCTAAAAGCTTACAGTCAGTGTCACGCCTCATTTGAAAGCTAAGACCTACAAAACTCATCTAAATACGAGCGATCGCGATGTCGTCACATCCGCTGGCCGTGGTAGGCATTTTACATTTTCATATTTGATGAACATTTTATTAAAATCCTGTAATCAGCAAAAACAATGTCCATAAACAGGGCATTGCTTCTCTTGCGCTGTAACAGATCTATCATTTTATAAAACCGAGTTAGACGCCTGTATGCATCAGCTGCCTACCAAACATCCGGCGAAAATTGCGGAAGTAAACAATAATAGCGATCGCTTGTATGGATCTTTTTTTGTTTTTTGTTGTTGCCACTTTTTGTCACTTTTTAGTTGGACTTTTCTTTACTTTTTCCCAAATTTGGACGTTTTTTGTCACTTTTTTTGTTGTGTTTTTGTCACTTTTCTGTTGCTCTTTAGTGGCTTTTTCGTCACTTTTCATCACTTTTCTGTTGCTCTCTTGTGTCCTTTTTGTTACTTTGTGGTCACGCATTTTGGTCACTTTTTCATTGTTTTTTGTCACATTTTTGTCGCTCTTTGGTTGCATTTACTTCCCCATTTTCATCGCTATTTTGACCATTTTTACCAAGAAGCTTTTAGATTTGGGTAAAAGCCAAACTCCAGAAAATGTGCTTAGTTCAAGTGGGGGTTAAGAGGTTAAAGAGCAAATTCACTGCTGATTTGGATGAATGTGGCGTGTCGGTGCACATCGTACCAGACGGTGATGAGGAGGCGGCACCGAGCAGAGCCCACACGACCTGGTTTGGGTGCGCCGGTGTCGGTGTTCGGGAACCAGCCGGGATCTTCCTCGTTTGGAGCACGCGTTTGTTCTTGGTCGCTCCAGCTTTCCTTGCGCCGAGAGTTGGAGACGTCTGGCTTGGGATCCAGAGCTGCGACGGGGGCAGCGTTAGCATCTGCCCCTCCTCATCCACCTCAGCCCTGCCTTGTTCGCCAGTGCGTGTGTGCGCTCATGTTCATGAACAGCTGATTGTTGTTACGGGGCTGATGGTTCGGGCGCGAACACGGACATCCGCACAGCAAAGTGAAGATTACTGCGCAGCAAAGTGAAGATTACTGCGCGGATTTCGAACTACTCCTGGTATTATTACGCCTTACAATATAGTCCCCCCTTTTATCCGCTTAGAAAGTCCACACTGTTTAATTTTGTGTAATTATACTTTGTAGTGGAACACTTCACGTAACCATATTTAAATAGGGAAAACGTGGAAGAGCTTGGTAGCTTCTATCTTGACCTGTTTTGGAGCTATAGAGGAGAGAGGGAGAGGCTAAATGCTAACGCCGTCTGCGCTGTGTTTACGTGACTGAAGGCACGGGTGAAGATCAGACAGGTCCTAAAGAACTCGTCAAAGCTCAGGTAAGAACATATCTCAGTATGTAAAAACGGTGGCCTATTCCTTTAAAGTGAATGTTTGTAGGAGGGTCTTTGTGATCGGATTAGGCACAGACATTTAGGGCATTGACAATTTGACAGAAGACTCTACCCTAACTTTGAAAACAGTGATTTTTGCTTTATTTGAATCTGTGTTGACCAGAAAACGACTGATTACTAAAATACTTCTACTAATCCAATAATCGCTTTGTTGCTTCAGCCCTAGTATGAATATAAAGTCACATTTAGATGCATTTTGTCTGTGTGCACTCAGTGATTAAGAGCAAAAGCAAAGCTCGTTGCCGCCTGAAGTAAATCCATGCACAGAGAGCATCAGGATGAAACAAGATGGGGCTGCAGCTGACAAGTTCCTCCCTCGTCTTGTTTGTGTGTGTGCATGTTTTAAGTTGGCAACAGACATGAGTTTCCTCGTGCTGCAGGAGCTCAGACTGTGCTTTCTCTACCTCTGCTGCACCTCGCCTCTCCCAACAGAGTTTACAACGCTCCCTCTGTTTGTGCTCACTGAGGAAGTGCAAAAAGCATGTGTTCTGCTGCAGTGAAGCGTCTGAAATTCACCTGGACTAAAGTCTGGACCCGTTTCAATGAGTAGCCCCACAGAGAAGAGAAAAGAGTAGACTAACCTTTCATAAATACAGGAGAGGTTTTAACCAGTTTTAAAGTTTTGGATTCATTTGATCAGCTATTTTAGTTTGAACTCAGGGCGGCTCGACTGTTGTTTTTGCCAGTGCTGTGAACATGCAAAGTCCCCACTATCGTCCATGCAAAACTCCAGTAAATCCATCATTAGACCGAAACATGCAAAGCTCCCGGTCTTTCTGCTGTGAAATCATTAGAGTCACATTCAAACAGGCTCTAAAAGCAGAAGAAGAGAAGCAGTGGTGAACAGAAGAGCAAGTGAGTAACTGAACGCTTTAACTCTATAAAGAATATGTATTGAAATGAAGTCCTGCTGCTATAGTCTATGATCTAATGGTGAAGTAAAATGCTACTATGTTAAAATCCTCCTGAAACCAAAAGAAATCATGTGTTAGTTTAGTGATTGTCCTGTTGTGTGTTGGCACCCGATAGTAGTTAGTTTCAGGATCCTGATCAGTTCTTCAATCACATCGTCCATTACCAACCTGTACAAGTGATCCTAAAGATGACTTGACGCTGTAGTTTTAAATGCAGTTTTGGACTAATTTCAGATTAGGAAATCTAGGGAAATATGTGAAAAATGTCTTTGTTTTTTGCTTAAATGTGAGTTTTCCCTTCATACAAAAAGTTCTCAAGCTGTAATTTGTACTAAAACAACCCAGTTCAGATGACGGTGTGAGAACCTGTTCTACTTTGGGTTTCACATCTTAAACAAAGTACTCTACAGGTAAATGATCAAGGCATGAAGTTCACATTGATAAGCTTAACGCCTTTAAAGGAACAGAGATCTGTTCTTGCCTGAGCTTAGACGAGTTGATCCGTACCTGCCTGGTCTTTGTGTCCGTGGAAGAGCTCGGTCTAACTTCACCCCTGTTTGGAGCTACAGGAATACATTGGGAGAGGCCAAATGCTAGCAACATCTTTGGTCCTTTTTAACTTGTCTAAGCTCAGGTAAGCACAGATCTCAGTGTGTAAAAACGGCGGCCTGTTCCTTTAAAGTTTAAATGTATTTGCCGTTCCACACGGTAAAGCTGCTCATGTTTAATCGCTCTCTTGTAGGATGTCCATCCAAGGAAACGTCTCCGTTGACGGCTTCATGCTGCTCAGCAGATACATCTTCGTGGCCTATAGTGTCGTCTACATCTTACTTCTGCCCGTCTTTATCTTCGTCATCTGCGTGGGATTTCAGCAGTGCAGGAAACCACGCTCCCGTTCCTCCACCACGACCGACTCTGACGTCTTCACCTTCCACATGGCCGCCCTCGATCTGTTCGCAGTAGTTAGTGCCTGTGCCTTCATGTGTAACTTCTTCACTGGACATGGTAAAGAAGTGGGACTAAGCCTGAGCTACATGACAACATTCGGCCAAACTTTGTTCCATTTACTGGTTTGTCTGGAGCGCTATTTAGCCGTGGTTCACCCCATCACTTACCTGCACCTGAAACAGAAGGGTGTGGTCATGAGGAACGTGAGCATTGGTGTCGTTTGGTTGTTTAGCTGCTGTACGGTTTATTTATCCAGCGTGACTTTGCTAGTTGGTAACTCTATCATTTTCATCACAGGACTGTTTTCTCTCACGGTGATCTCCTTTTTCTGTGCTCGCGTTCTCATCGTTCTGATTCGTCCTGGACCCGGAGGCAGGAGACACGTTGACCAAACAAAACGCAGGGCTTTTTACACCATTGCGGCCATTACAGCGGCTTTGCTGTTGAAATATGTCACTATGACTGTTGCAATGATTGTATTTGTGTCTCAAGTCCTGAGTGTTTCTCAAGAATTTCTTTTGTCTGCCTCCACCTTGTGGTTCGACATCCCCAGCCGCCTGGTGCTGCCGCTGCCTTTCCTGTGGAGACGAGCCCAACGAGGGAAAACCAACTGATAACAACTTGAAAACAGTAATTTTCATTAGTGCACCAAGACCAGTACTTTATATTATTAAAGAGGAAATTCACTGCTGACTTAATAATGGTATATACAGAGCCTCTCGAAAGTATCCATACACCTTGAACCTTTGCACATTTTGTCATGTTTACAACCCTAAACATAAAGATTTTATTTTGATTATTTTACTGAACGTTCACACACAAGTAACAGACAACTGTGAAGTGAAAGCAAAATTATACATGATTCTGTTATTTTTCAAAAAATAGAAAAGTAAAATTCTTTTAGGCCCTCAGAGCTGTGGTCGGAGTGCATTGGTCACTAAACAACATCATGAAGGCCAAGGAGCACCAGAGAGGTCAGGGATAAAGCTGTGGAGAAGTGTAAAGCAGCGTTAAGTTATACAAAGATTTCCCAAGATTTGAACATCTCACGAAGCAACTGTTCAATTCAGAAATGGAAAGAGTAAATCACCACTGCCAACTTACCAAGACACGGCTGTTCACGTAAACTAACAAACTGAACATGGAGAGCACTGGTAAGAAATACAACCAAGTAACCCAAGATAACTCTGGAGGAGCTGTGAAGTCTTACTCTACACAAATCTGGCCTTCATGGACGAGTGGAAGAAGAAAGCCATTATTGAAAGGAGGCCATAAGAAATCCTGTTTGAAGTTTGTAGAAGTCATATGGAGGACACCGCTCCATGTGGAAGAAGGAGCTTTGGTCAGATGAGAGAAAAATTGAACTTTTTGGCCCAAATGCAAAACGTTATGTATGGAGCAAACCTAACACTGCTCATGGTCCTGAGTGCACCATCCCCAGTGTCAAATATACGGGGGGGAGCATCATGCTGTGGGGCTGCTTTTCCTCAGCGGGGACTGGGAAGATTGTGAGAATAGTTGGGAAGATGGATGGAGCCAAATACATTGACATTTTGGAGGAAAACCTGCTGGAGTCACAAGAGAACTGAGGCTGGGGCGGAGATTCACCTTCAGCAGGACAATGACCCTAAACACAAAGATAAATCTACAATGGAATGGTTTAATAAAAACATATTAATGTGTTAGAATGGCCCAGTCAAAGTCCTGACCTAAATCCTATTGAAAATCTGTGGAATAATCTGAAAACTGCTGTTCACAAACGCTTCCCTTCTACTTTGACGGAGCTTGAGTTGTTTTGTAAAGAGGAATGGGCTAAAATGTCAGTCTCTACATGTGCAAATCTTGTAGAGTCAAACCCCAAAAGACTTGTGCTGTTATTGCAGTAAAAGGGGGTTCCACAAAGTATTCATGCATGCTGTATGAATACTTATGCAAGCCCCACTTTTCACTTTTCTATTTTTTGAAAAATAACAGAATCATGTATCATTTTGCTTTCACTTCACAGTTGTCGGCTACTTGTGTGTGAACGTTCAGTAAAAAAATCAAAATAAAATCTTTATGTTTAGGGTTGTAAACATGACAAAATGTGCAAAAGTTCAAGGTGTATGAATACTTTCGAGAGGCACTGTATATAGGTATATAGTGGGGAAACAAGTATTTGGGCAAAATTCAATAGAAAGTCTATAAGAAACTGACAAAATACTTTCTTGCCCCACTGTATGTTATGGTATGTTGCAGTTATCTTCACCTGGGTCTGCACTGTACACTGTGTTCCAAATTATTATGCAAATGACATTTTTCTAAGATTTTCTAAATTGTCAACTCAAATGAGAGTCAAAAGCTATTTCAATCAAAAAAGTATTAACAGGTCAAGTTATATTTTACCATAGGAGTCCTTGTGTGATAGCAGCTTAAAAAATCTTAAATCCATTAAACTTGTGAGTTTTTGGACAGTTTCTGCTTGGATTTCTCTGCAGGATGTTAGAATATCCTCCCAGAGCTGCCATTTGGATGAAAACTGCCTCCAACACTCATATATGTTTTTTGTTGAGGCTCCAAAGGTTCTCAATAGGGTTGAGGTCGGGGAGGAGGGGGTCCACATCATGGGTTTCTCTCCTTTTATGCCCATAGCAGCCAGTGATGCAGAGGTTTTCTTTACAGCAGGACATGGTGCGTTGTCATGATGAAGAGGCCTTTATCTGCACAAACCCGAGTGTGTCTGAAACATCCACAAATCTCTTATCTGTATGATAATTACGCTTAATCTTTCATGAAATAACAAAGGTTTTCATACCTAGACCAAGGCATTCAACTATTTCACACTTTTCATCAGCAGAGAGACCCTTTTTCTTTCCCTTATTGCTTGAAAATGATGATCTGCTTAATAAAGTGGAACACCCTTTTTCAGTAGTTTTTCCCTTAACTGGGCTTAACCTGAAAACTGATCATCCCAGGTGTCTGAGATTAATGTCAGTGATTCATAGAGCCCTGAGACACGATACCGTCCATGAGATTCTTTTTTTTTTTTTTTTTTTTTTTTTACCTTTTTGACACAAAAATACAATTTGCTGACTGTTGTTTTTGCCAGCGCTGTGAACATGCAAAGTCCTCCCTATCGTCCATGCAAAACTCCAGTAAATCCATCATTAGACCGAGACATGCAAAGCTCCCGGTCTCGCTGCTGTGAAATCATTACAGTCACATTCAAACAGGCTCCGAAAGCAGAACAAGAGAAGCAGTGGTGAACAGAAGAGCAAGTGAGTAACTGAAGGCTTTAACTCTATAAAGTATGTGTTTTGAAATGAAGTCCTGCTGCTTTAGTCTATGATCTAATGGTGAAGTAAAATGCTACTATGTTAAAATCCTGCTGAAACCAAAAGAAATCATGTGTTAGTTTAGTGATTGTCCAGTAGTTAGTTTCAGGATCCTGATCAGTTCTTAAATCACATCGTCCATTACCAACCTGCAAAAGTTATCCTAAAGATGACTTGACGCTGTAGTTTTAAATGCAGTTTTGGACTAATTTCAGATTAGGAAATCTAGGGAAATATGTGAAAAATGTCTTTGTTTTTTGGTTAAATGTGAGTTTTTCCTTCATAGAAAATGTTCTCAAACCGTAATTTGTACTAAAACAACCCAGTTCAGATGAAGGTGTGAGAACCTGTTCTACTTTGGGTTTCACATCTTAAACAAAGTACTCCACAGGTAAATGATCGGGGCATGAAGTTCACATTGATAAGCTTTACGCCTTTAAAGGAACAGGTTTTTCCAGACTGAGATCTGTTCTTGCCTGAGCTTAGACGAGTTGATCCGTACCTGCCTGGTCTCTGTGTCCGTGGAAGAGCTCGGTCGCTTCTAACTTCACCTCCTGTTTGGAGCTACAGGAATACACTGGGAGAGGCCGAATGCTAACAACATCTTTGGTCGTTTTGCGTGACTGAGGGCACGCACAAAGACCAGAATCAACTCGTCTAAGCTCAGGTAAGAACAGATCTCAGTGTGTAAAAACGGCGGCCTGTTCTTTTAAAGTTTAAATGTATTTGCCGTTCCACACGGTAAAGCTGCTCATGTTTAATCTCTCTCTTGTAGGATGTCCATCCAAGGAAACGTCTCCGTTGACGACATCATGTTGACCAGCTACATCTACGTGGCCTATAGTGTCGTCTACATCTTACTTCTACCCGTCTTTATCTTCGTCATCTGCGTGGGATTTCAGCAGTGCAGGAAACCACGCTCCCGTTCCTCCACCACGACCAACTCTGACGTCTTCACCTTCCACATGGCCGCCCTCGAGGTGCTCGGTGTCGTTAGCGCCTGTATCTTAGTTTCATGCTTCTTCACTGGACATGGTAAAGAAGTGGGACAAAGCCTGAGCTACATGACAACATTCGGCCAAACTTTGTTCCATTTACTGGTTTGTCTGGAGCGCTATTTAGCCGTGGTTCACCCCATCACTTACCTGCACCTGAAACAGAAGGGCGTGGTCATGAGGAACGTGAGCATTGGTGTCGTTTGGTTGTTTAGCTGCAGTACGGCTTATTTATCCAGCGTGACTTTGCTAGTTAGTAGCTCTATCATCTCAATCACAGGACTGTTTTCTCTCACTGTGATCTCCTTTTTCTGTGCTCGCGTTCTCATCGTTCTGATCCGTCCTGGACCCGGAGGCAGGAGACACGTTGACCAAACAAAACGCAGGGCTTTTTACACCATTGCCGCCATTACAGCGGCTTTGCTGTTGAAATATGTCACTATGACTGTTGGAGTGATTGTATTTGTGTCTGAAGTCCTGAGTGATTCTCATGAATTTCTTTTGGCTACCTCCATCATGTGGTTCGACATCCCCAGCCGCCTGGTGCTGCCGCTGCCTTTCCTGTGGAGACGAGCCCAACGAGGGAAAATCAACTGATAACAACTTGAAAACAGTGATTTTGATTAGTGCACCAAGACCAGTACTTTATATATTGAAAGAGGAAATTCACTGCTGACTTAATAATGGTATATAAATATATATAGGTATATAGTGGGGAAACAAGTATTTGGGCAAAATCCAATAGAAAGTCTGTAAGAAACTGACTAAATACTTTTTTGCCCCACTGTATAATATTGTATGTTGCAGTTATCTTCACCTGGGTCTGCACGTGTTACGGCCCCAGGCCTCCAGGTTCCCTCCTTTTTGTATATTTTTGTTTGTGTGGCCTAAACCTGTTTTCCCCCCATGTAAATTTGCTGCTGTGGTCCTGGGCTGCGATTGGTGGAGCGCATTGGGGCCCTGGCTGCTGATTGGGGGAGCAGTTCTACACCTGGAGAGCTCGTTAAAGCCACCTGTGCCAGCCACGCCTATAAAAGGACTCCACCGTGGCTCATTCGGGGCTGCTGGTCTCTGTGTGACCAGTACGCCATTTGTATCTGTATCTGTGTCCCTTCGTGTCATTAATGACTGTGTGTCCAGGGAACACTCGGGTGTGTGTAGGCTGCTGGACTTTGTGGCCAGTATAGCATACTGGTGTCCTGTGTCTCTTCGTTGTTAATGTTAACTTTTGTGTATTCAGAGTCACTCGTTCTGTGTGTTGTGTTTAGTTTGTGTCACTTCTTGGGATGTTCACTATAATGTAGTGACGTGGAATCAAGTGACACTCTAGTCATGACTTTGTTTGGTTTTGTTAGGCCTGATTTTGTCTGTTTAGTTTGACTAGCTTTGTAAATAACAAACAACAAAGGCTATTTACAAAAGTCACTCCGTTGTTAATTTTACCTTTTACACTCCTTTTATTAAATTACAACTTTAATTTCCCATTTGACATCTTGGTTTTTGTTACGTCCTATACCTAGCAGCGCCGGGTCGTAACAGCACTGTACACTGTGTTCCAAATTATTATGCAAATGACATTTTTCTAAGATTTTCTAAATTGTCAACTCAAATGAGAGTCAAAAGCTATTTCAATCAAAAAAGTATTAACAGGTCAAGTTATATTTTACCATAGACCTTCTTTGAGCAGCTTAAAAATTCTTAAATCCTTTAAACTTGTGAGTTTTTGGACAGTTCCTGCTTGGATTTCTCTGCAGGATGTTAGAATATCCTCCCAGAGCTGCCGTTTGGATGAAAACTGCCTCCAACACTCATTGATGTTTTTTGTTGAGGCTCCAAAGGTTCTCAATAGGGTTGAGGTCAGGGGAGGAGGGGGTCCACATCATGGGTTTCTCTCCTTTTATGCCCGTAGCAGCCAGTGATGCAGAGGTTTTCTTTACAGCAGGACATGGTGCGTTGTCATGATGAAGAGGCCTTTATCTGCACAAACCCGAGTGTGTCTGAATCATCCACAAATCTCTTATCAGTTCGATGATTACGCTTAATCCTTCATGAAATATCAAAGGTTTTCATACCTAGACCAAGGCATTCAACTATTTCACACTTTTCATCAGCAGAGAGACCCTTTTTCTTTCCCTTATTGCTTGAAAATGATGATCTGCATAATAAAGTGGAACACCCTTTTTCAGTTGTTTTTCCCTTAACTGGCCTTAACCTGAAAACTGATCATCCCAGGTCTCTGAGATTAATGTCAGTCATTCATAGAGCCCTGAGACACGACACCATCCATGAGTTTCATTAATTATTTTTTTTTTTTTACCTTTTTGACACAAAAATACATTTGCATAATAATTTGGAACGCCGTGTAAATCCACCTCAGCTCTGCTTTGTTCCTCCCGAACGCAGATTATCGTGACATGACAGACCAGACAATGGGCTCCAAGCACAGTGACCCCACGTGATCCGCCCGGACAATAAGATCTGCACTGCCCTTTTTCTCCCCCATCCGCAGGTTCCACACAGATGAAGAGAAGATTTTGTAAAGGACGAGTTACTGATGGAGTCACTGTGAGTCCTGCCCCAAAGGAAACACCAGTGGGCGTAAGTGAGGAGCTAAAGGAGCTAAAGGCTAGTGTTAAATAATCAAGCAATGGTTTTGTATATAAAGTTCAGGTTAATGAAGTTTCCAGGCAAACAAAGTCCAGATCAACGTGGGCAGCAGGTGGAGATGAGCCACGTCGAAGTCCTCCGTCCTTCGACTCTCCAGCACGGCGAGGAAAAACTCAAAAAACCCAGTGGGAGGAAAGAGAAACCTCGGGGAGAACCGCAGAGGGAGAGATCCACTCCCATGGACGGACAGGCAGATAGACCCGGGGCCGACGGGAGTCCCTCAGCAGAACGTCCAGTCCTTGTTGGAGCTTCTTGTCCAGTCATTTGTGTGGGACCTGCTAATCGAGGGGACAGTAAGTACAGTGCAGATCTTAAACAAGTGAGAAGGTCCCGGGTTCGATTCCCACCTGGACGGGGCCTTTCTGTAGAGTTAGCATGTTCTCCCCCTGTCTGTGTAGGTTTCCTCCGGGTACTCTGGTTTCTCCTACTGCGAGTGTAGGGGAAACCGGAGTGTGTTCTTTAATATACACTGTCCTACCAAATAAACCAATAAGTAAATAAATTGTCCAGTCAGAAATCATGGGGTCACTGTACATGTAGCCCATTTCTAATAATTATAATTATATATATTATAATATAATTCTTATATCCTACTCTCTAAATATTTTTTATTCTGGTGTTTTTTCGGTGTTTTATGTTTCCCACATTATTCATGTCTGAGTTTTTTTTTCATACTTCTTCCACGTTGTAGCTTTTAAAGACGTTTCCTTTCAAATTCTCGTATTCAAACCTTTCTTGGATGGTCAGTGGTAATATATATTTTTTATTGGCTTATACAAAATACAAAACCTGAAGAATATTATAATAATAAACCATGAAATGTTCGTGACTTACATTTGATTAATAGTGGGTTTGATGGGTCTCTATATCTACTAGTATATTTAGTTTTTGGAGCCTTTTTTTGTCTAATGAATAGTGACAGTGTATTAGGGATGTCACGGTTACCGGTGTCGCGGTAAACCCCGGTAAAGATGTTGACAATAATAATTACCGTCTTGTTTTTGAAAAAATATTTTACCGCGGTGGATTACGGCGCCCGCGGTTTAGGCAAAATGAACCTCATGAGCTGCCGTCTCCACTGCTGAAGCTGCCGCAGGCGCCTCTGTAGCTACAACCAAAACTAAGCTTTCCGGAAGCTGGAATCATGTCCGACACGACAGCGCAGGATCAGCCTCAGAGACCGAGCCTGAAGTCTGGACATATTCTGGGTATTTTAATAAAGCTGAAGGACAATTGATAGAGACAGTTTTCCTGTTTGCGGAACGTGCAGGAAAAAGTGTCTCTAAAGCAGCAAGACTTCGAACCTCTGACTCTCCTGCGTGACCGTCTCCCTCTATAGCAGTAAGCTAACGTTAGCGTGACCGTCTCCCACAGCTCTATAGCAGGAAGCTAACGTTAGCGTGACCGTCTCCCACAGCTCTATAGCAGTAAGCTAACGTTAGCGTGACCGTCTCCCACAGCTCTATAGCAGTAAGCTAACGTTAGCGTGACCGTCTCCCTCTATAGCAGTAAGCTAACGTTAGCGTGACCGTCTCCCACAGCTCTATAGCAGTAAGCTAACGTTAGCGTGACTGTCTCCCACAGCTCTATAGCAGGAAGCTAACGTTGGCGCTTTAGCTGAAATGCTGATGTGGGACTTTGGGTTGAGGGAGAATGTAACTAGTCGCCTCATAATGCGGCTGCAGCGCCACCTCCAGTACTTAAGCCGTGTCCGGATACCTCCGCACGATGGCACAAACATTACGGGGCTCCCAGTGGCAGATTGCAATAGATTCACTCTCGCCGCAGTTTTATGAATTTAATAATGATGGTATTTTCCCAAATCTGCAAAGCGAAAGCTCACTGGAAGGACAACGACAGTTTTCCTGATATAGACGGTTTATCTTCGTTTCTGACGCTATAAATAGTACATGTAATACCCTCGAAACATCAACAACACATCGTTATAGTTCCTTTACTTTGATGTGAAAAGGCTTTGTCTGTATTTTTTTTTGTAACAAGCACTGTTAAACTTTTTTGAAACTATTTCAGTTTGTGCAGGACTATCAATGCTTTCTGAACATATTAACACACATTTAAAAAAATACCGCAATAAAACCGAAAACCGTGATAATTTTGGTCACAATAACCGTGAGGTAAAATGTTCATACCGTGACAGCCCAACAGTGTATACGTTTCACAGGTCGAGCCCCACATTTCTACTCAGTTACATATGATATAGTGTTGTATAAAGTGAGTAAAGCAGATGATTCAGAGGATGTGGATGTGTATGGAGAGAAGGATGCTGAGGTTGGATGGATGGAATCAAAGAGAACATGAGCTTTTACTGAGAGTGTCTGACTACAAAGCATCACAAATCGATCTTACGCAAATTCACTAAATGGCGGTTTTAGGTGGGCTCGCAGCCTCTGATTGCGAACTATTGTTTCCTCAAAGCCTGGATTAGACGCTTGAGTCCGGCTCGCCGTTAAATCCCCGGCCCGGGCTGTAAACAGAGCGTCTGAATCAGCAGTTCGAGCACACGCGGCGCAGTAACTCACCTCGGCCCTGACTGCTATGTAATTGTATGGATCTGCCCTGATCAATCCAATGTATTACTGCAACAGGACCAGCGAGAGCGAGGGGGGGTGAAGAGGGGAGAGGCCAGGATGGGATGTCCCGCGGGAGCTCCAGGCGAAATATGCAGTCGTCAGGAGGAGAGAGCAGGACACCGACAGCACTGCAGAGGAAGGACAGTCCACAAACCACATGTTCTCAAGTTACATCATCAGTGACTGCATACGTGTCATACCTGCAGAAACACATACAGTCCACATGTCTTTGTATCGGTCTCTTCTGCAGATCAGGGGAAAGATCCAGTGCATGATCAGAATCCGCCTCAAAAACGTTGTTTCCAGATATATTGACTGTCAACATCCCAAAGGTCCCGATGATTCTTCTTGGAACTCAACTGTAAATATGTGACCATCAGGAGAGCGGGGGACACATCTGGGTTTTGGGGCAAGGTGATTGGTTTGACGCCGGTCTGCGAAAAATAAGAACAGTCTGAACCACATTGTCAAAGTGTGTAGTCAGATTTCTGGTGTGCGTTTTGAAGACCTCGCCTCACTCTGTAAGAAAAGAGTCTTCCAAAAGACTCCATCGATTTTGGGTCAAAAAAATCATGTCTTGCGGTCGCACTTTACTCTGATGCCTCCGGGAGGCGATATGTCGTCCCCCAACAGAAAAGAAACCGCTATACAAAATCCTTCATTCCGACTGCTGTCAGAAATGTAAATGACAATAGCTAGGAAGGCAGAGTTTATCTTCTTTTTTTCCCTCATTTTTACTGGTCCCCTTGTGTCCTGATGCACTTACAGTTCATGACGTCTGTATATGGTTGTTTGTGTCTCCATTTACTGTTTTTTATGACCAGAGAGCAGTGAACAGAATTGCCCATTGGGATGAATAAAGTTGTTTTGATTTTGATTTGATTTGAACATTTATATATCTCCACACCTTTAGGAAGAATGTAGCATGTAAAATATAGTCTTTAGACACCAAAATGATGAAGGAACCCTGTGAAAAACGGCTGCTCTATTTCGTAAACAGTTTTCATGCTGATGCACTTTCGTGCTCAGCATTACGGGGAGAATGCAGCTCGACTTCGCTCCCTGAAGGTTGGAAAAGTGCTTCTAAACCAAACCGAGTGGATTTCCTTCACATAAAAACTCGTGTTTCACCAGCGAACATGCAGAGAGATAAAACATCCAGGCAAGTGAAATTACAAATCCAATTAATGGAAGCCCGTCTTTGAAGAAGCCACGTGTTGTTGTTTTTTCCAGCAGGTTTGATGAATTGGTTTTGACGTTTATATACAGCGAGTTTATTTTTGTCTCGACTGTTTAATACAATATTGTTCATCCATACGGTTCATTAGCTCGGCTCGCTAACATTGAATCAATCCCTGCGAGTAGAAAGAGGATGTTCCTGTCACTAAATGCCGTTTATCGACTGCTTTCCCTCCTGGGCCTCGGTAAAAGTCCCCCAGGAGTCATTTAGTGAACTCGCCTCTTTCCTCTAATCGAGCACATTTGATCCGCTCCCGTACGTCATGTCTTTGGGCAGATGGTTTTAAGCCTCTACATTAAAGCACCGGCGCTAAGTTTAGCACTACAGTCTGGAAATGGCCGCTGTCCAGCTCTTTGTTTATCCAGGGACTAATTATGTAGGAAGACATACTCCCAGCAGGCGGATTATTGATAGGAAACACTGCAGCACATTGTGAGTGCAGACCTGTCTCATGCACCGAGTCTTTAACCTCTTACCACCCGCCAAAACCAAATGCATTCTCTCCTCTGTGCCATAGTCGTCACTTTTTATTTCCCTTATGTGTTTTTGTCACTTTTTTGCTGGATTTCGGTCACATTTTTGCTGAATTTTTGTCTCTTTTTTGCTGGATTTTAATTTTATTTTTTGCTGGATTTTTGTCACTGTTTTTGCTGGATTTCGGTCACATTTTTGCTGAATTGTTGTCTCTTTTTTTGCTGAATTTTTGTCTTTTTTTTCTGTATTTTTGTCTTTTTTTCTGTATTTTTGTCTTTTTTTCTGTATTTTTGTCTTTTTTTTCTGGATTTTTGTCTTTTTTTTCTGGATTTTTGTCTTTTTTTTTGCTGGATTTTTGTCTTTTTTTTGCTGGATTTTAATTTTATTTTTTGCTGGATTTTTGTCACTGTTTTTGCTGGATTTCGGTCACATTTTTGCTGAATTGTTGTCTCTTTTTTTGCTGAATTTTTGTCTTTTTTTTCTGTATTTTTGTCTTTTTTTCTGTATTTTTGTCTTTTTTTCTGTATTTTTGTCTTTTTTTTGCTGGATTTTAATTTTATTTTTTGCTGGATTTTTGTCACTGTTTTTGCTGGATTTCGGTCACATTTTTGCTGAATGTTTGTCTTTTTTTTTGCCACTTTTTTGATGGATTTTTGTCTTTTTTGCTGGATTTTTGCCACTTTTTTTGCTGGATTTTTGTCTCTGTTTTTTGCTGGATTTTTGTAATTTTTTGTTGAATTTTTGTCACTTTTTTTGCTGGATTTTTGTCTTTTTTGCTGGATTTTTGTAATTTTTGTCAATTTACGTCCGCATTGTCTTCTCGTTTTTTGTCGCTATTTTGAAGAAGCTTTTAGATTTGGAGAATTTGGAGAGCAGGAGAAAACAGGTGGGAGTTAAGAGGTTAAGCACCGTCAGACCTGTTGAGATGTGGAACAGCACGACGTTCTACATTTAGAAAAAATGTATCCTATATATACCAGACCAGGGGTGGGCAATTCATTATCACACATGAGAAAGCTGAGCTGAGTCAGAGGGCCGCACAAGCAATAACTCAAACTTTATTTTGTTATCGAATTGTACATTGCACTAAATTACCCGATGTTTTTTTGAATAGCTGGTTCTGGTATTCAGTAGAAGTAATATTAATCTGTGAATATTGAGCCGAATCAGGTCCAAACTGCAGGAAATGACACTCGCGTGGTTGTATCTTCAGCTTCAGCCAGTCTCCTCGTGAACTTCTGCACTTGTCATGTTTAATCTGCTTTGTGAACAAATCAACAACTGCCCTTTACCATAAAGTCGCTGCTTTGTTAAACTACGGAGGCAGAGAAATGTCCCTCACGACGGCCCTGAGGAGCCCTGCCTCAGCAAGAGACAATCCTCTGCACAGACTCAGAAACCACGAGGCACCTGGTCCAGAAGCTTCTCTTCTGTCACATCCATCATCCCCTCGACGGTACGACTCCTGTTTTTAGTTAAGCCTCGCACTCTGACTGACGAACGCAGAGCCATGTTTTCATTTGAGCCCTGGCAGGTGATGGACGTAGACGATACATATGGGGGCGACTAGATTCAGAATGAATTACAGGGTTGCTTTTGGATGAGGAATTTGAATCCGAATGAATTGAAAAAGAAAGCACAAGTCAACTTTCCAGTAGCTTTAACCAAAGGCTGCTTAGTGCAGTCCTGTGAGGAAACTCCTGCTGGGACAATGGGCAAAACCATACTCGACTAGACATTGACATTAAAGAGAAAGAAGTGCAGGAATCAACTCCCCTTAGCCAAACAGACTGCATGCTTTCAAATTCTTTACAGGAATCAGATCCTGCAGTTTCACAATACATGTGTTTAGTTTTACTTTTGTTTCTTTTGTTTACAGTCAAGACTAGTTTACGAAAGCTTGGAGTTACCTTTGATGAAGACATGTAAATGAGAAAATTATTAAGGAACTGTTTCTTTCATTTATATCGCCAAGCTGAGACAGTTGGTCTCACACAAAGAGCTGGAGACGATTATTCATGCTTTTGTGTCGTCGCGGTTGGACCATTGCAACAGCCGGTTCACCTGCCGAAATAAGAAGGAGCTACAGTATGTTCAAAACTGTGCAGAGGCTCCTGACCCGCACCAACAGCAGAGCCCACATTACTCCTGTGCTGAAGTCTCTCCACTGGCTTCCAGGTGCCTCCAGAGTGAACTTTAAAACTTTAAAATCCTGGTTCTGACTTTCAGGGCGCTTCACGGACAGGCTCCAGCCCTACACTTCAGCTCGGAGTCTGAGGTCTTCTAAAAGAGGACTAAAGCGGGGCTAAAGCAGGACTGGCGGACCCCGGAGATACTTTTTATTCACATGACGACTGCGAAGGCTCCGGGCAGAGACATCAAAAACTACACGACGACTGTCCGAGGGAAAGAGACGTGGACAAGGTACAAAAAAGGATCTGACCAGGGCTTTGCTAACTGGCCTCTGGAACTGCGTATTGCAAAGGTTTCTGCCGTATATTCACGAGTCATGGCTGTCTTTTAGTGTAAACTTTGTACAAACTGTTAGCTCTAACTATAGAGGGTCTGCTATGCATTTTCATTTTAAATAGAACCAACTACATTCCCTAATGAATGTCGTGAGTGCCTCCCTTCTGCTCTGTCTTTGCCTTACTCATTTGTTTTGGTTGTTTTGGTCTAGTTGCGTTCACAAACCAAGTGATCCGCCTCAGAGTTCGTTTGAACCGGACCGAGACCCACATTTTCAGCCGGACCAGGGTTCGCTTCTTTGGTCCGGATCAGAGTCCGTTTGCTCGTTCACAACACCCCAAACGAACCGGGCTGTCCGAGCAAACGGGCCCGGATTCGGGTCAAGAGGGGGCTGCGAAGGCGACCTTAGAAATGAAAAGATCTTGGCTTTAAAAGAGGCATCACACTGACATAATCGGCTGTAGGCTCTCCGGTCGATCTGCTGTGGGGTTTGGGTAACCCTGACCCTAAAATGGCAGGTAACAGGTTAACTGAGTCTTGGACGCAGCCGCAGACTCCATCCTGCTGTGTTCTGGGATTGATTTTTTTTGACGATCCTACTCAGGAGGCGATCCGTCCGGGTATGTCCCATTGGGAGGAGGCCTCGGGGGAGACCCAGGACACGCTGGGGGGACATGTCTCTGTGGTGTCGCCTCATGATCCCCCCAGAACAGCTGGACGAGGTCTGCCTGCAGAGGGGAGTCTGGGCATGGAGGATTAAAGTATTGCAGTACTACATGTGTTTCTGAAAGGATACAGTATATTACAGCAAACACTTGTGAAATAAAGAAATAAAACCCTAATATAGATTACCTTTGAGTCCTTGGCATCTCGCTGAAATCAGTGTCAATGACAGTTCTTGATTAGTCTCCAGACCCTGAGCTTTGTTTGTTCCTAATGTGTGCCTCAGATGCTTTAGTTCTTTATCCATTCAGACTTAACACCCCCCCGTTCCCGCTGCAGATAAACCGTCTGTCCCGATGTCCTGCTTCTGAAATGGCCCCTGAAGTGACAGTAATGCAGCCCATAAAGAGCTGCGCGAAACAAAAACCGGAGCAAAAAGCGCTGATGTCAAACCCGGACTCATTTCCGTGTTTGTTGTTTTTGCAAAGTGCCGTCGCCATTTTCATTTTTTCCAATCGAGACTCGCTTTTAAACAATTTACAAAGCTTTTACAGTCCCAATGATCAATTTAGTGCAGGAGGAATGTGACTGCGGGATTCATATTCCACATTATGCAGAGCCAAGGCAGCGGGACGGGCACTTTCTGCTCCGCGCCGCCATTAGACCTCACCTCTTTCACATTACGGGACGCGGAGAGGACAGAGTGGGGGAGTAACAACATTTGTGAACTCACGACTCCAAGAACAAGTAGAACAATGAACCGTATACAGAGGATCAGTATCTGAGCCAGTTTCAAATTTGAGCCAGTTTCTATTGTGTGTGGGATAAAAGATACAGGTAGATCTGCAACGTACGTTTAAACTGTGGGTCTGTTTTGTTGACACAGATTTAAAGATTGTGGATCTTATTATGAATGAACTACTTTTTAGTAAAGAAATCCGGAAAGTAAATGTTTTTTTTAGGGGGGGTGCAAAGATCAATAAATCTGGCGCAGCAAAAGATATTGAAACATTTGAAACTTCTAAATATTTTTTTTAACCTCTTCACGAGCACATTTTCTCCAGTTTGGCAAACGCATCAAAAATGCAACAAGAATAAGCAGAAAAAGTGACAACGACCACGCGATGAAAGACCTTAGATCAATTTTGTAGGTCTTAGCTTTCAAATGAGGCGTTACTCTGGCCTATAGGCTGTAAACTCCAGTCGAGAAGCTTTTAGATTTGGGTCAGCCATCAGCGTATGAGTCGCACCTCCATAGCAGCCAATCATCACCTCCGGTCCGGCTTTTAAGCCCCAGCAATCGTGGTTCGTTCACTTCCCTGCTGTGCTGCGACCCGCCTCCGCCCCATCTCCGCCTCTTCTGTCCACGGCTTCTCCTGCTGTATCTTCACGGGTCTTTCATCCCACCACCAGTGTCCAGGCTCAGGGGGAGACCTCCCTAACTCCAACCTGTCCATCCAGACTGACTTTCATACATCGATGTCACCGCTCTAATACAATACAATAACTAATACACATGTCAATAAATCTTCCTAATCACTGCTTTTGTCTGTTTGAGTCTGTCCAGGTTGAAATGCTGTATCGATCTAAGTCATCCGGGTGCTCGAGTTTAATAATAATTACAAAATGATAGATATGACCCCGACTCATACCCACGAGTCTGTGAGATCGAGGATGTGTTTGGACTAACACAGTGGCACAGTGGTTAGTATTTGTCCCGGGTTCGATTCCCACCTGGAGGTGGAGCTTATATGTTCTCCTCATGTTTGTGTAGGTTTCCTCTAGGTATTTCGGTTTCCCCTACCACTAAAACATGTACAATAGGTGAATCCTCCAGGTGTTTCTGACCATCAGCCTGGCCCCTGCACATCTGGAGATGGGTCGGGTCGCCCCACCGGCCTCAAGGAATGGGTCAAATGCAGAGGACACATGTCTCTACGGGGACAATAAAGGACAGATTAACCTCTTAACCCCCGCCTTAACCGAGTGCCTTTTCTCCAGTTCAGTTTTACCCAAAATTAAAAGCTTCTCGACTGGAGCTCACAGTCCACATGGTTTTCGTGCGTTTCTTTCACATTTTTGTTGTCTGTATTTTTGTTGCTGTTTTGTTGCTTTCTAACTCCGCTGTGTTGATGCTTAACTGGGCCGGAATCTGAAATATTATTATTCTATTATCCTGCTGCCTCTCGCCTCAGTGACCCGCTGTGGTGGAATCAGCCCGGTCATACCCAGGCAGAGCAGCCGGGCCCATGTGCGCCGACCATATGGGCGACTTCCCTGTCAGCTGTTTCCCGCGGTTATATACGGCGCCCCCTGCCTGTGTCAGAGCGGAGTCATCCCCTCCAGAGATCAGGGGTGAAGGCCAGAGCGGGATGGGGCCGTGAATCAGCCTCGTGTCCACTTTTATGACTGAATAAAACGCTGCTGTGCCATAAACCAGGCCGAAGCCGAGGAGCGACGCCTTCTCTCTGATCAAACCGGCTCCATCGGCGAGAAGGGAGAGGGTTTGACATTTGTGCAAATCCCCGGAGAGAGACTCACGTTAGAATAAGGACTTTATTACCGCTGGGGCCCAGAGAGAAGATGGGAGCAGAGTGTGGGAAACATGTCCAAAGGAGACTTTATTTCTCATGATGTGGGCTCTATAAACTCTAAATTCCTCGGTAACTGAATGGGCTTTTTGTTGTCAGTTTTCAACACTCTGAAAGTAACGAGTGATTAAAAGGACGACAGATTGTTCATGTATCCTGTGTTAAGCCTTGGCCACAGAAAACGTTGTATTTCTCTGATCACCACACGCACAAAATAAGAGACGTGTTTTATTGTGTTGGTTTTATCGGTTACGTTTTAATTGGTAATTTTAATCAAAAACAGTCCTTTTTAGTATCAAAACATCCCATAAATAAAGTAAGGGATCATGTATAGAACACTGGCCATTATGGGGAAAACAAGACCGACAGGGCGAACCGGACCCCGACACGAAGTGGAGAGGTCGTGTTTCGCCCTTAAGGCATTTGCCATTTGCCAACTGAACACACACAAAATAAGCTTCATACACTTATGAAAGTTAATGATTGCTGCGGAAAACAGTTCCCAAAGGTTTGCGCGTTGCTAGGCTAGCTTCTTTGTAGAAGATGCAATTGGAGGAATGGTGGTGAATCTCTGGGTAAGTTGAAAGCCGGACTCACGTTAACTTCACGAGCGATTCCCCCGACGTCTCTCTTATGGACGAGGACAGAGACAGTGTCCTCGACTACTGGACTGATACGAAACACTTGTATTATGAGCACGAACTCTGTTGCCATTGAAAGGAAATAATGACCGGTAGAACGTTGGAAAATCCCATTCCAGTAAGTGAAGCTTCTACTTGCATCGTGAAGAGTCGTGTAATAATCTAAACTAATCTACTGTAAGAGAGCCCGTTTTGCAGGACCGGCATAGTCGCATTCCCACATTTCATCACTGGATGCGCCACTGTTGCAAACAATGAGCGAACTTTGTACTGCAGATGGAGACCGGAGCGGCACCCCCCTCACCTCACACCTGCCCCCCACCAACACAAACATGTGGACAGATCGCATGTTTGAAGCAGCAGGAGCCGCTACAGTTAGCGGCTAACAGTTTAGCAGGATTCACTAATATCAAAAACAAATCAAGAGATCGCTGAGGGCAGTTTTAACATAAGCTGTTTAGTCGTGGGAAAATCTGTAAAAATGTAAATTCATTCAGGCTAGGAATTAGATAATCCTTCTCTAAATGACAATTTCCCAAATAAATCTAATAATTAAGCATGTTAGATTAGATATGTTTTTATTATTTTTTCCAGGTGAGACTTTGTATGTTCAAGAAACTAAATGCAAGTTGGTAATTTTATGCTCACTACTGCCACCTCAGGTCATATGCGTAACTGCAGCTTCTATATTAGTAACACCTTTCTGAGTGACAGGGCAGGATTTTAGAGGCAGTTGTGGTGAACAGGTCATCAGGACATGGAGGAACATGTAGGGGGAGGAAAGTACTTAGTTTTAACATTTTAAGAGAACATGTTATAGCTACAAAAGCCCCATTTCGCACTTTGCTTTTTACTGCACTGTGTTCTCATACATGGACTGCAGTGCATTGTGCTGCTGCTGAGAAGGTGACTGGCTGTGAGCTCCATCTCTCCAGGACCTGTTCACCTCCAGGACCCGGAGGCGTGTGGGTCTGTGGGTCGGATCACAGCTGACCCTTCTCACCCTGGACCTCGCCATGACTGAGAATCATACCAAATCGGGCAAAACAACCACGTGGTGAACCTCAGCTTTACCTAACGGTCTGTTTCCCAGTCCAGGTGTCGAGTGTGTTGCTGCTGTGAAGACAATTCACCCGCTCTCCTCCTCCTCTGTCCTCGCTCTGCTGTCAAACACCCCCCCGCCCCCCCCGCTCCGGCAGGGCGGTCTGTCATTCGCCGCCGGTGGTGAAATGCGGTGGTGAGCGGAGAAGAGCCGAGCTGGAGGCACTGCACCTGAGAGAGGGAGAGACAGGAGGCTGATTTATTACAGGCCGGGGCTGCAGCCAAGTCTCTGCGTCTAATTAGAAAAGCCTCGGAGGAGAGAGAGGGAGGGGGGGCGGGAGGGAGGGATGGAGGGGGGGCGACTGCAGCACTGTCCCGGAGAGGTTGGCAGTTCAATCCCTGCTGCGAGCGTCACACACTTCAGTAATGTGAGTGAGGGGCGGGTGAAGTCGTGCATATTCACTGCTGGTTAAAAAGGAGTCTTTGGTGTCTGTGCATTTCAAGAGCGTTAAAAAGTCTGGCTCCTGTTTCAGGGTTTATACAGGCAGGTGAGGAAGTCATGTGTAAACATTTCATCAAACAGAGGAAAGAGAATTGGACAAAACGGGAGACTTTTGAGCTAAGGAAATGTGAGCCAGGGCTGTATCCACACTCTGCTCTTTGGGGCGGCCCAGCGGTGGCGCTAAACTGCTCGGATAGCAACAAGGTTGGGTAAATTCACTGTAGGGCCTCATTAGAGTTGCGGAGACATTGCGGAGACTTTGCGCGGTCTCAAGTTGTTAAAAATTGTCCCCAATCTGAGAGACGTTTCTGTGACGTCCCTGCAATGCCTCCGAGGCCTGTCGGAGACCAAGGAGACCTCATAGAGACGGACATCGAACAACAACAGTTGTAGTTTTCTCCTATTTGAATGAGTCTCAGGGTGTTTTCAGACCAGAAAAGTCCTTTGCTCCGCTTGTTTGTTCCGGATCAGAAGCAAACTTTTTTTTTTCGTTTGGTGCAGTTCGTGTTCAGACTGTACTTTTTGCAAGAGAACTATATTTTGTAAACACATACACGTGTGTGACGATCGAGGCTCCCATTGGACAGCAAGGACCACAACAAATGAAATAAATTTGACGCTTACTACGATAATAAAAGAAACGTGCAGAGGCTAAAGCCCTGACCTTTAACCTCAGGTTCACCGGAGCAGCTGGAGGAAGAGGAGTTCTGTGTGGATGAAGGATCGTCTGCTGAGCTGTTTGTTTCCATTATGTCCACGGGACAAACTGTTGGTCTTGATCCTCCACTTTTCTTTAATGCGTCTCGTACTTTCATTTAAGTTTGGCGACGTTTTTTCCACTTTGACACCGCGCTGCGACGACCGCGGCTGTTCAGGGGACGCTCGAAGCCCGTCTGCTTCATTTTCTCGCTAAACACGAACGCAGTTGGGTTAATGTATCTGCCCAAATATCTTGGAGGCTCCAGGTCTGTCCACGACTCATTGTTTGTAGCATAAATCCAGTATTAGCGTTAGCAGCAGTGAAGGGATAACTTTTCCCACGGTGCTTTGCTACGGTGGCTTGTTAAGCCCAAAAAGGCGCATGTTTCCCGCAGTTGTTTCGGATCAACAGTGGTTTATGTTCACACCTGGAGTAAACTGGACCAGAGTCCGTTTGGAAGCCGGACCGAGACCACCTGAAAAAGTGGGTCTCGGTTCTTTGATCCGCAACAGGATTCGTTTGTTGTTTTCACACCTGAATAAAAAATACGGACCAGCGTTCAAAACGAACCCTGGTCCGTTTAAAGTGGACCAAACAGTGCAGGTCTGAACACACCCTCAATGTCACAGTTGCTCATCAGTCACTACAGTGGACTCGTGTGTTTTGCACCAAACACTGCCACCCACTGGTCAGCTTTTTCAAGAGCATTATTTTCTCCCCTCAAAAACAAGATGGCCGACAGAAAACCAGGTGTGCTTCACAGGGAGGAATTTCTGTCCAGCCCTTCCATTCTAGGAGACACTTGCAGGGGACATCAAGCAACACCTAAGGAGTAATATAATTGTTAAAATACTCAAGTATTGATTTTGTGATTTGCTGCATCTTTTTGTTTTTTGAAGTAATGTTTTGGCTCCAAATGGTCCTGGAGACACTGGGCACACTCACACTGACAAAGGAAATGTAAACAGATGCCATAACTGAGCCTGCAGAGTCGTCTACACCAGTGGTTCATAACATGGGGGTGTGGCCTCCCCGAGGGGGCGGAGCTTTGTCTGGTCAGAGGGGCAGTTGGGCAGTTATTTTGAAGAATGCGTGTTGAAAAAATGTTTTATCATTATTATCTTTTCATGGCTTAAGAGTAATAAAAACACTTGGGGGAAAAGTCCTGAAGCAACTCGGTGCATGAAAGGGTTAATAATAACTCTAATAATATCCCTTGCTATTGTTAAGTATTGTTAGTATGTGAAGAACTATTCACTATACATTATTCTGCTTTAACTGTAGTAGTTAAGTAGTTATCAAGTGTTAGTCACACTTAAAGACATATAAATCTGTGTTATATGTCTTTATGTTTAATGTTGCTCGTCTCACCGAGTAAAAATCCTAGTTTGTGAACCTGTTTACAAACAATGGCAATAAAAACTATTTTGATTCTGATTCATCACTTATTCATTTAAATGAATATGTGTGGGAACCTGGGTTTTGCAGCGCGATGTCAGAGCTACTTCTAGTTTTGTCTTTTTTAAACTCTGACATGAAAACTAAGATGTTAAGGGAGAAAACTCGCAAAAAATCTACATTGACTCCCGTGTGAAAACATGTGTTCACAGTCCGTGTGTCGCCTTAGCCGTGCTCCCGTGGTCGTTTTCTTATAACTGCCATTGTTTGGTGATACATCCAGTCATCATACGTATTGAAATGAACTTCTGAAGCTTGTCTGTTAGGGTTTGCACCTGAACTGTCCCGTCACACCCCTCAGACACACCCCTCAGACACGCCCCTCAGACACGCCCCCTCAGACACGTCCCTCAGACACGCCCCTCAGACACGCCCCTCAGACACGCCCCCTCAGACACGCCCCTGATCCGAGCCACGCTGTCATTACTCCGTGAAGCCACGCGCACCTTCCTTTCTGGGTCACTAAACTTTGCGCCGGTGGCAGAAAGCGCGTCACCCGTGTTTGATTCTCGCTCCCTCTCATCTCAGCGACTCGGTGAGCGACAGCCGCCCGAGCTCCCCGTGTGCTCCTCTCAAGTCCTATTTACCGAAGCACTCATTCCTCTCTCTTCTCTGAACTCGTGTTTTGCCGGAGTGTTGACGCTGGAACAGAGACGGGGCTGACGGAGGAGCTCTTCTTAAGATCAATAGAAACATGCTCCTCAGCTCAGAGCGGTGTCGAGTAAAGGCGGCTGCACGGGGAGAGCGAGCTGTAAATAAATATGCAGGAGGATCCGAGGTGGAGGCCTGGGTGAAGTTAAAGCAGCCCAGAATACAGAGTTCTGTCGTTATATTCATACAAATCTGCCTTATCCAGAGAGCGCTTTACAAAGAATCCAGCCCGGGTTATAAAACTCACCTGGTTTGCTCCTGCAGTCAACAGTCCCCCCACTCCATGTGCTCAGGCTCAAATATTGACTTTAATATTGGAAACAACATACCGTAAATGCTGTAATATAGGCCGGGGCCTTTATTTACTCAAGTGCATCTAGGACCAGGCCTTTATTGGAACCAGGCCACAACTAGAGACAGGCCTTTATTTATATTTGAGTAAATCGGACGACCAGGAAAACGAAGAAAAACGAGATTTGTGTCCATTTGCACCTAAAATATTAGGTTCATTTATTAATGAACATTTCAAACCCTCTCCCAGCGGCTGGAACATTGACGCCTTTTATTTTGTCGGGGCAACAGGAAGTGTTTCGTTGCTGTTAGCGGAGCTTTGACATCAGTGTCACTGCAGGTTTCTGTTTCGTTTTTACCGGACCGGATTATTTGTTGTTATCTTGTGTAAAGGCGAGTTTAGACGGAGCGTTTGTGTTTGTGATCGATCATGAGACTGACCCGAGAGAAGACGAGACGCTCGCGCTGATGGGAGGAGTTATTTTGAGGCGTGGGACTGACCTGCACACGGAGCAGCTGGACGTGCTTTGAAGACGCGATGGAGACTTTATTAAAACCCTGGAGGGTCACACAACATTTGCCCTGTTTCCAAATATGGTCACAGGAGGTTTGAAAAGTGGCTAAATCTGTGTCAAAGTTACGCTGGGATCAGCTCCTCCACAGCGTCCCCCTCGGCCCGGGTTCAGTTTGTTACTTCCTGCACGTGAGTTTTAATTTACACCAGTATGAGACACATTCCTTGGGAAATTACATGGGGAATATTTCTACTGCTATAGTTTCTAATAAAAGCCCCGGCCTGTTTTAGAGACCGGCTTTAATTTGCCTCCACCAGCCACGAACCCGGCCCCTGTCAGAGACCCGGCCTCTGTCGGAGACCCGGCCCCTAATGGTACAGGCCAGTATTAGAGAATTTACGGTACGCACAAATGTGTTAAAGCACCTCAAAATTTAGATTTCTAGTCTGAAATTATTGCTAATATCTCTGTAATCCCTGGGCCGATTCACGTGAAACAAAAACTGTCACAAAGTTCAAAGTCACATCTTCCAGCTCACATGAACATATGTCCAATTATTTCCTCACAAAGGCGTCCAAATGTAGAGACAGTATTCAAAAACATGTGCTTGATTTTGGTCAGTAGAAAGGACTTTCAGCCATAAAATGTATATGTCCAGTTAGTGAATCTAATCACTGTCAAATGATGATCAGAGAAAACATTTGTACATTTTCCTTTTGGCAAAAACTGTTTCTCTCCCATAGAGTTGTATTGACACCTGCCCTCCAACTGAACTAGAATGCTGTAACGTGAACGCCACCTATTGATGTAACAACTGAGCACAACAGGCTGAAATACAATGGTTACAATAATGATGGATCAATCTCCGGCCCTGACACCCTTTAAAACTGCCCTCAGGCCAAAGCAGTGACCAAAGCCACAGGTCGCTCACGCTTTTATCACCACATTAATTAAAGACTCATTCATTATAAATGCGCAGCTTTAGAGACTCCTTTGACTTGGTTCTAGTGTAAGTGTACGGGACGGCCCGTGCCAGACTATTCCAGCTTTTTCAGAACAACAACAGATCATAATGAATTGTATAACATAAACCAGCATTTTAAAGTGTTATTAAAAATCCCGTGTCCTCAGTCGAGCCCCCTATTTAAGGTCTATGTAAAACTAATAATCTAAATAATAAAATGATATAATAATAATAACCACCACACACTAAATACACAGGATGTAAGTATACAGTTTGTGTAAAAGAGATGAAGTACACTGTCAAACTAAACCACAGAATATGTTGAGATGAATATAAAATGTGAATTGACTGAACTAACAGGGGGGCCCATCAAAATAGTTTGTACCAAGGGCCCATGTTGGTGCTGCACCCCTGGCAGCAGAACACTGTCGTCAAACGCACATGTGATTTGGAAATATACAGCCAAGGATTATCTCTGAGATGTTTCACATCTCAACTGCAATCTGTTTATTTTCACCAAGACTACCTGGAGACTCACTTTAGCTCAAGGGGACGTCTCGGAGACATCTCTGTGACCAGCGGCTTCTCGAGTCTCCAGCTAGTCTCCAGGCCGGCGGGAAAGGCCCTGTGTATGAGCCCCGGCAGTCTCCACAGCTCTCCTCTGGTCAGATCTGCCTCTTGGTCATCTTCTGGATCCCCAAAGAGGTCCTGCTCTGCTCGTCAGCCACTGTTTTCCTCCCCTGAGCCTTGTCTGGATTCAGCAGATCTGAATCGTGGTCACTGCAGCCTCGGTGTGCGTTCTCTCATAGAAAATAAAGGAGGATCCCCTCGGGGTACGCTGGGCTGAAGGAAATAGGCCACAGTTTTAACATTCTGAGATCTGGGCCCAGTCACTAGAACCAGGGACACCAGTCGGCAGCCCAAGTTTCGAGACAAACGCAGGAGAAGTTTTTGTTCTCCTGATGGGTCACAAATGTTCTTCCCTGAGCTTAGACGAGTTGATGTATAGTTTTTCATGCTCTCCACGAAAACAGTGGAACTCTAAACATCCATCATCCATCCATCCATCCAATTTGACAAAAAAAATTACAAAAATGTGATAAAAATTTGACAAAAAATGACAAAAAATGACAAAAATGTGACAAAAAAATGACAAAAAAATGACAAAAAATGACAAAAATGTGACAAAAATATGACAAAAATATGACAAAAATGTGATAAAAATTTGACAAAAAAATGACAAAAATGTGACAAAAAAATGACAAAAATGTGACAAAAAATGACAAAAATGTGACAAAAATATGATAAAAAATTGACAAAAATTGACCAAAAAAATGACCAAAAAGTTACAACCAAAAAAATCATGGAAAAAAAATCTATCATCCATCCATCTTCTTCCACTTGTCCGTTGCCAGGCTTGGGGGCAGCCGTTGAAGATGCCCAAATCACATTGCACCAGCCCCTTATGGCTCCTCCTGCAGGTGGTGGGTCCACAGAAGGACGGCCTCACGATTAAACGGGCCTGTGGGTCTCTCAAACGTCTGACCCGTCACCTAGGACCTGTTTGCCCCGGGAGACCCTACCAGGGGACACAAAGCCCCCGACAACAGAGCCCCCAGGATCATTGAGGTGCTCTAACCCCTCCACCACGTTAAGGTGGCGGTTCCAGGAGGGGAACTTTAAACACATTGAACGGATTCTTATGGTGAACCTACTTGATAATCCTTTTATAATCACGATACTTGTAAAACCGGTTCCTCCATCCCGAGCAGATTGTTTTTCAAATGTTAACAATGCTTATTTTTGCAGCAACAGGAGTTCGACAAAAAAAAATGTGACAAAAATGTGACAAAAAAATGACAAAAATGTGACAAAAAAATGACAAAAAATGACAAAAAATGACAAAAAAATGACAAAAATATGACAAAAATTTGATAAATATTTGACAAAAAATGACAAAAAAATGACAAAATATGACAAAAATGTGATAAAAAAATGACAAAATGTGACAAAAAATGACAAAAAAGACAAAAATGTGACAAAAAATGACAAAAATGTGACAAAAATGTGACAAAAAAATGACAAAAAAATGACAAAATATGACAAAAATGTGATAAAAAAATGACAAAAATGTGACAAAAAATGACAAAAAATGACAAAAAAATGACAAAATATGACAAAAATGTGATAAAAAAATGACAAAAATGTGACAAAAAAATGACAAAAATTTGACAAAAATTTGACAAAAAATGACAAAAAATGACAAAAAAATGACAAAAATATGACAAAAATTTGATAAATATTTGACAAAAAATGACAAAAAAATGACAAAATATGACAAAAATGTGATAAAAAAATGACAAAATGTGACAAAAAATGACAAAAATGTGACAAAAAAATGACAAAAAAGACAAAAATGTGACAAAAAATGACAAAAATGTGACAAAAAAATGACAAAAAAATGACAAAATATGACAAAAATGTGATAAAAAAATGACAAAAATGTGACAAAAAATGACAAAAAATGACAAAAAAATGACAAAATATGACAAAAATGTGATAAAAAAATGACAAAAATGTGACAAAAAAGGACAAAAATGTGACAAAAAAATGACAAAAATGTGACAAAAATTTGACAAAAAATGACAAAAAAATGTGATAAAAATGTGACAAAAAATGACGAAAAAATGACAAAAAAATGACAAAAAAATGACAAAATGTGACAAAAATGTGACAAAAAAATGACAAAAAAGACAAAAATGTGACAAACTCTGTGTGAGCTGGAGTTTTGAGACTTTACTGAATAACATTAAAACATATTTAAAAGTCCTAACAATGGACTCATGAAATAATCCTGTCCTTCTCATGAACAAAGAACAGCTCACCCTCTTCATCCTCCTGTTTCCACAGTAAATCCTCCGCATCCTCCTCATTATTCTTCTGACTCCATTATGTCGTTTGTGCCTCGACATTTCGCCGCCGCGGTGACTAATCCTCTCCTGCGCTGCCATTTGGAGACTTCATCGCACATATGCCACGCTCCTGCCCCTTGCCCTCGCTCGCGGCCGGCGGATTGTAACTCTGTCGTTCCTGAAAAGTTCACGGAGCTTCGGATTCAAAGACAGATGAGGCGATTTGTAAAATGCAAAGTGTCTGGGACGGCGCGGTTAACACTCATTTACATGTGAGATCTGAGCGTGGGACGATATCGGCGCCGCCTGACCTCCGCCAAGGTAACGCGGGCCGATTATGCTCCGCTCCAGCTGTCGCGTTCAATTAATACCAGCCCGGTGTTAAAGCGCCGGCGAGAATTTCAAGTGGATCTACCTGGGAGAGCAGAGGGACGAGTCGGAGCGGCGGAGCTTTGTTCTTCTGTCTCGGCCCCACTTTTCTGAGCCGTGGTAGAATGTTGTTCCCCCGTGACAAACAAACCAATACCAGTACTTAAAATATGACAAAAATGTGATAAAAAAATGACAAAAATGTGACAAAAAATGACAAAAAAGACAAAAATATGACAAAAATATGACAAAAATATGACAAAAATGTGACAAAAATGTGATAAAAAAATGACAAAAAAGACAAAAATGTGATAAAAAAATGACAAAAATGTGACAAAAATGTGATAAAAATGTGATAAAAAAATGACAAAAATGTGACAAAAAATGACAAAAAAGACAAAAATATGACAAAAATTTGATAAAAAAAAATGACAAAAATGTGACAAAAAATGACAAAAATGTGACAAAAAAATTACAAAAATGTGACAAAAAATGACACAAATGTGATAAAAAAAATGACAAAAATGTGATAAAAAAATGACAAAAAAGACAAAAATGTGATAAAAAAAATGACAAAAATGTGACAAAAATGACAAAAATGTGACAAAAAATGACAAAAAAGAAAAAAATGTGATAAAAAAATGACAAAAAAGACAAAAACGTGATAAAAAATGACAAAAAAGACAAAAACGTGATAAAAAAATGACAAAAAAGGACAAAAATGTGATAAAAAATATAAATACCAGTACTTTAACGATACTTGCAAGGCGGCACGGTAGCGCAGTGGTTAGCGCCTCCGCTTCACAGCTAGAAGGTCCCGGGTTAGATTCCCACCAGGACGGGGCCTTTCTGTGTGGAGTTTGCATGTTCTCCCCGTGTCTGCGTAGGTTTCCTCCGGGTCCTCCGGTTTCCCCCTACCACCAGGGGATTCTGACCACCAACCTGGCTCCACATCATGGAGATGGGTCCCCGGGCGCGGCACGGCCGTCGACCACTGCTCCTTACGGGTTGCCCCAGTGGCATCGAAGGATGGGTTTAATGCAAATTTTACAGAGGACAAACAAAAACAAACAAACATACTTGGTTTCGACACCTGGACCTTGTTCCGATGCTTATACTAAAATATTTGTTGTCAAGAAATGTGTGAAAATGGGGAATAATTTGGGAGAAAAATGGGAGAAAGTTGGGGAGAAATTGTGGTAAAAAAAAATTGGGAAAAAGTGGGAGTTGGGGAGAAATAGGGAAATATTCGTACTACAAATTTGGCAAAAAAATAGGGGGGAAAAGGGAAATGATATTGTTATCGTCGAAAACAACACTGTATGGTACGTTATAGATTCAAGATTCAAGATATATTTATATAATTTGTCTCTGGGCGAGTGTCTCCAGACTAACGTGACGTGAACAGACGCTGGCCTCTGATTGGAAAATGAGAGGCCTACATGAACTTAATATTTGTTGAAAAAGGTAGAACTGCCGCCTTAAGGTGGTGGAGGGTTTGAGTCTGAATGATCCTGGAGCTCTGGTGTCAGGGCTTCGTGCCCCTGTAGTGTCTCCCAGGACAAACAGGTCCTATAGGTGACGGGTCAGACACAGAGCGGGTCAGAAGCTCCTTATGAGAGACCAACAGGCCCGGGTAGAACCATGAGGCCGTCCCTCTGTGGACCCACCACCTGCAGGGGGCGCCATAAGGGGCTGGTGCAATGTGAAGAAAATGGATGGATGGATGAAATGATATTGCAGATGCAGCCGCTGTCAGCACAACTTTTAGCATAACATTTGCACGTTGCTTACCATCATAGTTTGTCTTTTAGCTGCTTCCTTCCTCTAGTATTTGCCTTGGCACCTCTGGATAATTGCATTGACTCCACCAACATTTGCCCACATTGTTCTCATCGCAGCTTCTGTAGCAAACTCGATCCTTGTGTGTCCTGGGAAGAGTCGATACTTGACAAGGCGAGGACTTAGACCGAGGCGTGTGGGACTCGAGTGTGTTATGTGGAACCGCCGCCATTGAGGCCAAGGTGACTGAACGGCGTTGTACAGTATTTACGCTGTTGCTTTATTAACACAGCGGACAAAAAACAGCCAGTATTCAATAAGAACGATGACAGTGATGAGCTATAGAAATGTGGCCAATGCGACGATGATACAACGCACGAGGGAATCGCCGACACATAGACTTCACTTCACTTTATTGAGCTTCTCTGAGTTTTAAAATGGTTAAAATTGGTCCTAGGACGACTGAGAAACATCCTGTTAAAGTCTTCAATCCAGAACTGGGCTGTTTAAATGCACACGCCATCAAAAGAAATCAAGAACACGCGTGTTTCAGAACACGTCAACAATGTCTGGAAATTGACTTGAAATGGAGATATTTAGGCATTTGCCTCTTCACAAAACGTTAGTGTCTGACCAGAGAGAAGGAGAGAGGAGGAGAGATGAGGAGAGAGGAGGAGGAGGAGAGAGGAGGAGGAGAGGAGGAGGAGAGAGGAGGAGAGAGGAGGAGGGAGGAGGAGGAGAGAGGAGGAGAGAGGAGGAGGGAGGAGGAGGAGAGAGGAGGAGAGAGGAGGAAATCAGAAAGGAGAGCGTTTCATTAAACCTCCGTTATCTCCATTTCTAGAAAAAAAAACAGTGATTTTGATCAAACTCTAACCTCTGTTTAGCTTAGATTTCTCAGGAACTGAGGCACTTAGAATTAAACTGTTTTCACCTACGGAGAGCTTAGAGTCTCAGCTTTCAGACGAGCCATAGCCTGTGTCCATGGCTATAACATAGAATACGCTGTGGTGCTACAAATATCATCTGGATTGTTGGCACTCACAGATAAATCCCACACTCCCGGTACCTCGGTGTGTTGAGTTTCCCAAACCTGTTCTGACGTCCGGAGTCAAACTCTCCTCCCTGGTTTATTTAGACACAGATAAGTTGAGCACATACGTTTACATAACGGTGAGCAGTTCAGACGATCATGCTTCATTTCCCTCTGCACACGCCTGAATAGAGCTCATGTATGATACTGTATAAGAACCTACACTTGAAAAGACTCTTTCCTTTGAAGCACTTACAGCTTCACTGGACGCCTTTAGCTCCTCCTCCTCCTGTCACCGACACGTCTCCCAGTCCCACAGGAAATGAACTTATGGCAGATGCCAAACACTTGATCGAAGTTCAATTAAAAGTGGAGTTTGCTGAAGCTGCAGTGAACGGCGACACTTCCTCCTGCGCTTTCATTCACGTCTGAGGTTAAACAGTTACTCACTGAGCGCAGAGAGAAGAAGCTGCTGCAGGTTTTCATGTTTACACTTTCACGCCAACTCTCAAGTGTGTCCGTGCAGGTTTGACAGGATCTCACTGGCGGCATTTCATTGTTCCGTTCTCTCACCATTTCTGACACATTCTCACTTTAATGGGAGACATCATTCAAAGGCATGATGCTGTGAAATGATAAACAAAGATGTCCCTGTCCAGACTGGAAAACAAAGAGCTTGAATACAAAAGCACATCCACCCGCGTGGCGCTCATACAGAACACGTTTATGAGCAGCTGTTTATGAATAGACCCATAAGTGATGAGTAAATGAGCTGCGTTTCCCCTTTAACTACGCTCATAAGGTCAAAGGTAAGCGAGGTTTGTTGTGCCTGGCCGTGGGAAGCGTATCTTTTCAAACAGCTGAAGCAGCTCTGACTGAATGAAGTGAAAAGATCAGGTTGAATCTTTCACGAGACAGAAAAGCCTCGAAGTGTCGCGAGGCTTCATTCGCCCATCACGAGTCAACAGGGCTGGGATCGGAAAATACGTTTAGGTTCTACTGGTATCGAAAAAATGTTGGTTCAAGGACAGTATTTAACCTCTTAACTCCCACCTGAACATGTTTTCTCCTGTTCTCCAAATTCTCCAAATCTAAAAGCTTCTTCAAAATGGCGAGAAAAAACAAGAAGAAAATGAGGATGTAAATTGACAAAAATGACAAAAATCCAGCAAAAAAAAAGACAGAAATCCAGCAAAAAAAGACAAAAATCCAGCAAAAAAATGACAAAAATCCAGCAAAAAAATGACAAAAATCCAGCAAAAAATGACAAAAATCCAGCAAAAAATGGCAAAAAAATAACAAAAATCCAGCAAAAAGTGACAAAAATCCAGCAAAAAAAGTGACAAAAATCCAGCAAAAAATGGCAAAAAAATAACAAAAATCCAGCAAAAAGTGACAAAAATCCAGCAAAAAAATGACAAAAATCCAGCAAAAAAATGACAAAAATCCAGCAAAAGAAATGACAAAAATCCAGCAAAAAAAAGACAAAAATACAGCAAAAAATGACAAAAATACAGCAAGGAGAGGAGAGAATGCATTTGGTTTTGACGGGTGGTAAGAGGTTAAGGAAGTGACTAGGTTGTTTCAGCTCAAATAAATGATTTTTCCACGTTTTTGTGCAATTTTTTATTTATTTCCCAATTTTTCCAATTTTTTTTGGCCAAATTTTTCAAATTTTCTAAATGCATTTTTGCCAATTTTTTTCTAGTTTCCCCCCTCATTCTTGCAATTTTTTTTAATACTAATATTTCCCCTTTTTTCTCCAATTTATTCCGATTTTTCCCCCTATTTTATTTTGCATATTTTTTCCTTATTTTTGCAACAATTTCCCCCCAATTATTCCCCATTTTTCACACATTTCTTGACATTGGAGACAAACTGGATATTGTAAATGTGCAGATCTGACACTCATTATTGTTCTGTTTTCTGGTTCTAGACGACACATATTTTCATATAAGTATCAGGAAAAGTATCGTTCAGGTATCGGTATCGAAAACCAAGTATCGTTAAAGTACTGGTGATGGAAACACAAAGAGGGGAACCCAGCCCTAGTGAAAGGATTCCGTTGGCGTAATGATTAATAAATAACTGTTTAATTCCCACCGCCCCCCCCTCCCGTGACCCTCCTCCCTCTGTGATTTTCTTAATGATGAAATCTGAAACAAACTCGTGCTTTATTATTGCGTAAGCGCATTAAGCGTGTGCGATGAGGAGCACGCACAGACAGAGTCCTGGGAATCCGCCGAGCAGAATATGAATCAGCTGTTTGTCATGTCCATCTGTTCACGTCTGTGGAGGGAGTTAAAAATACCCACGTTTCCTCTGTATTCATCAGATTCAGAGCGGTGTTTTCCGCTACAGTCCACTCCTGCCCCGCGGCGCCGAGGAAGCTCCCGTTCGGTCCCTCCCCAGCCTCCTCAATCTCCTCGCCGCAATAAACAAAACACACACGCAGCGGAGCGGTGCATCCTGGGAGTAATTAAGTATTTGGAAGGAGCCGCAGTCAATAAAAAGGAGAGAGCGTCATCCCTTTAAGAGTGGGGTTTTTTATGGGCCTCCGGTGCGTGTTTTTGTTTATGGCTTGGCCTTCTCACGTCCAGCGCAGAAAGACGCATCACTTTAAACGTCCCGCATGACTCTGAGCGTTTCACCGCAGGTTCCTCACACAGATGACCACAGGCAGAGGTTTAGGATCCGCTCTGGCCACGCCCATCGCTTCCATCATCTGTCACTTCCCTGGTGTCACTCTCCAAAGGCCTGGAAATCCACTACTGTTACGCCAATCTTTAAAGGGGGGGTATTATGCAAAATGGACTTTTTCAAGCTTTCCATCATGTTATTCTGTCACTCCCTCATTAAAAACATGCCTGAAGTGTTGCCTTGGCACATTCACGTATCTTTGAGTAAACTGTAAAAACTCTGATGGCGGCCATTTTAGGGATAGGTTTGCCTGAGTCCTCCTAGGAACGCCCCCACCTCCTGGAGACGCCTCCGAGCTTTCGTCACCAGCCGAGTAACCAACCACTGCTCCTCAGCAGAACCCCCTCCCCACTGATGCCACAGACAGTAGGTGTGTTTAAGATGAGCGAGGCGCTGCAGGCGAGCGGTGCAGGCCGGTCAGAATCGCTCTGACGCCACCTGTGCGACGGTGCCCGTATTCTCGTGAGACCGAGGCGGCTGGAGCGCCTTGGGTAGGCGAGCGAAGTTGCTTTTCTCCGCCTCGCTCGGCTGGCTGAACTACAAAGGCCAAAGGGATTGTGGGAAATGAAGTGCCGTAAACACGTACGCTGACAGATGACTGACAGATGATTGGATATGAGTTGTGTTTAGATCGGAGACGTGTTGCCCTGACGCTCCGCAGCTCCTGCCTCATCTTTTCTCACCCCAGAGTTCTACTTTGATCTGCAGAAATGCTTCACAGGGTTCATATTTGACAGAAAGTGCACGTGTGTTCAACATATGGCCTACATTTAAATATGCATAAGTTTATTATTCTAATCCTACACTGTAAGAGGAGAGTCTGTTATTTTAGCTGTAGTGATGGAGCATCTGTCTGGTGTGTGGGAGAAGCAGAAATGTGTTCACAAACTTTTAAAATAGTTTTATTCCCAAACTCTTTCTAACAAACGCGAGACGCTGCGTGATCTGAGGCTCCTCTCTGTTCTCGGGGCTGAGATGTGTCTGCCTTGATTAGAGGCGCCTTTCTCCGCCCTCTGCGCCCTCTGACGCCACCGCCTGGTCTCGTCTGGAATCGAGGCGAGGCGCACTTCATCTTAAACACACCTAGTGTGTGGAGGGGGCGTGTCGGAAAGGCTCAGAGGTTCTTAAAGAGACAGAGGCCTATTTCAAGACATTCACTACAGCCATTTTGAGAGAGACATTTTATACAAGGCAGTTATTCTAATTTACTGCATTTACAGACCAACAGAAGGTTTGTCATCATTGTAGTGGGATATAGACTGGTGCTATGGGATTGATATCATAGCCCCTCTTTAAATCTGGTGTTTCAACCTTTATGAAAAACCACATGCTTGGTATCCACGTGTAGCACGAAAGGCGACGTCGCTGTAATCCAGATGTTTTCCCGTGTTCAGTCTCTCTCCTGTCAGGGCGTCCAAAACTGTCACATGTCTGATGTGTCGAGTCAATAAAAGCAGAAAGCCTGATCTCCATCTGTGTTTTACAGGCCCTGAGTGCAGTTTTTATGTTTTAGTTTCGCTCCCATGTCCTGAAGACACTTTGAGCCTCAGCCAGGGCGGGCGCTTTAATGGACGTCGCTTTAATGGACGGACGCTGAGTGGACGCTGAGTGGACGGACGCTGAGTGGACGCTGAGTGGACGCTGAGTGGACGCCGAGAGGACGTGCTCTTAATGTCCGTCCTCAGGCGTGTGCTCACCAAAGATGCGTTCTGTCTCAGAGGTATGAGGTACTTTTCCCCGTGGATCTCTGAGTTTTTCCCATCATGCACCTTTGCAGAGCAGGCTCTCCGTCGCCCACAACAGTGTGATACTGGACGGTACGCTTGGTTTATTAAGTCATAATACACATACTGATCCCTGAAAGGTTTCTTTTCACTGCTGACATTCTCTCGATGAGCTTCCTGATGTCGTCACTGAAATGATTTGACTCTTAAACCATTTCAGGGACAAGGACCTTATGAAGCTCATCGAGAAAATGCCAATAATAAAGGATGGTCATTTTTAAGAATTTAACCTCTTAAGTCCCGCCTGAACCGAGAGGATCTTTTTCCTCACGTCATCAGATTTTTTTTCCATCATTTTTTTGTTGGGTGTTGAACTCATTTTTGTAACTTTTTTTTTTTAACATTTTGTCACATTTTTGTCATTTTTTTGTCAATTTTTGTTATCAAATTTTGTAATTTTTTTGTCATTTTTTTGTCACATTTTTGTCATTTTTTCGTAAATTTTTGTATCACATTTTTGTCATTTTTTGTCATTTTTTTTGTCACATTTTTGTAATTTTTTCGTAAATTTGTTATCACATTTTTGTCATTTTTTGTCATTTTTTTGTCACATTTTTGTCATTTTTCGACAATTTCTTGTCAATTTCTTGTGACATTTTTGCCACTTTTTCCTCAATTTTTCGTCACTTTTTTGTCAATGTTTTGTCACTTTTTTGTCACATTTCCATCATTGTTTTCATCTCAGTTCTGTTGCTATTTTCACAGCTTTTTTCCAGAAGCTTTTGGATTGGGGTAAAGCCAAACTGGACAAAATGTGCTCGGTTCAGGTGATTGACAAATTGACAAAAAAATGACCAAAAATGTGACAAAAAATGACAAAAAAGTTACAAAAATGAGTTAAAAAATCTGATGACGTGAGGAAAAAGATCCATTTAGATGAGTTTTGTAGGTCTTAGCTTTCAAATGAGGGGTTACACTGGCCTACAGGATTTGGGTAAAGCTGAACTGGAGAAAATGCTCTCGGTTCAGGCGGGAGTTAAGAGGTTGAGAAAAAGCACTGGCTTCACATGATTTGGAAACGGCTGTTTACACGTGTGCCGTTAGCGAACATGAGGAGGGGCGGCGGCGGCCATGTTGGAAAGGTCTCTCTGCGGCGCACACTTAGTAACACAGACGTAATTCAATTTATATCCTGCATTATTCATGAGCCGGTTCACCTTTGGTTCAAAACCATCTGCCTCGTGCAGGGGGGGGGTTCAGCAGGTGGGAGTGTGTCCTGAATGCTGAGTGAACCGAGCATTGTTTTTGTGAGTGTGAGATAAGGCTGAGTCTCTGCGTGACTTTAGATCCACGATTATGAACGGGACTGATACGGACCCGCCTTCAGCTGTGGAGCCGGCTCTGAAATCAACACAGAGAACAAAACCAAACCAGTGGCCAACCCTCCCCCCACCCCTTCCACCCGTCCGCCCGTCCGCCCGTCCATCCTCCCCTCACCCTCCCCCCACCCCATCTCACCTGGAGGGCCAGGGCCGCCCCCAAACACATCCACCCCAGCCCCAAAACCAGATCAGGGACAATCCGCCACACGGAGCCTTCAACCCTAGCCCTAGTTTTTGTTCCTGTTCCCACGTTTTGTACATAGATCGGTGTAGAGTGCGTTAAAATAAGCATGAAGCTAACACTGTCCTTTTTTTGTTTTGTGTCCCCTTTGTTTTTTTGTCCATTCTTATGTGGTGCATCATTTTTTGTTGGGTATTCAACTCATTTTTGTAACTCATTTTTTTGGTCATTTTTTCGTCTAATTTTTGTCATTTTTTTGGTCATTTTTTCGTCTAATTTTTGTCATTTTTTTGTCATTTTTTATCACATTTTTGTCACATTTTTGTCTTTTTTTTCTAATTTCTTTTGTCATTTTTGTGACGACATTTTTTCCACTTTTTCACCAATTTTTCGTCCCTTTTTTGTCAAACATTTCTCACATTTCCATCATCGTTTTCGTCTCAGTTTTGTCGCTATTTTCACAGCTTTTTCCCAGCTTTTTCCCAGAAGCTTTTGGACTGGGGTAAAGCCAAACTGGAGAAAATGTGCTTGGTTCAGGTGGGAGTTAAGGGGTTAAACAGAGTGTGAAGGCGGGTGGGTGAATGGATGCCCCTGGTGGTAGGCCCGTGGCAGCGGAGGAATGCCAGGAGGGGCCCAAACCCCACAGCCAAAGTGGGCCAGGGACACCAAGGGCTAACTGAGAGGGAGAGAGGGGAGGAAAAAAACAAAAGGGCAAACAAAACCTAGAAACAGAAATATTTCAACCTTAAGATGTACCTGCAGCCCTTTACCGATCCTAATCTGAACCCAGATCATGAGTCACTTCCTCTTCTTTCAGGTATAGACAGAGCTGGTCTCGAGTCAAACATGTTCCCAGACCTGAGAGTCAGAACTCCGGGACTGGCGCGCTGAGGTTTGGCTGCGTTCGCTCTCACCGAGGGGGATTAAAAATGAGATTATAGCATTAATCTGCTTTTAAAAGGTGGATTAAGACAAACACACCTGCAGATATAATTAGTGCTTACATACAAGAATCCAAAATGGAGATTAGAGGGAACGTTGGCGGCGGCGGTGAGTCTGATTCACCACACGGAGAGGAAGAAACTCTCACCTGGAAACAAAAGCTTCTGGGTATGTTTATATGGGAACGTTTGGGTCTAAATTCTAACAACATCTTTGGTCTTTTTGACGGGTAAAGACCAGACAGGTACACATCAACTCGTCTAAGGTAAGAACAGATCTCAGTGTGGAGAAATGTATAAAGCCCTTTACAACACTCACGCTGACCAAAGTGCTTTACAGTAAAAACGGAATGAGATAAAAAACAATCACGATAAAATGTGCAACAATAATAAAACAAAATCAATCAATACAAAACATAACATAGATCAAATGTCACCACGTTACAGAATAAAGAGGTTTTAAGCCGGGCTTTAAATGGACTAGATGCAAGTTAGACATTGTATACTCACTACTGCCACCTCAGGTCATACGTGTAACTGCAGCTTCTATATTAAGCTCGTGCATGATGGCGCTTCAGACCTGAACTCGTTTCTGAGTGACAGTGCAGGATTTCAGGAGGGGGGGGCAATTCATTTTCATAAGGAGCCACATGAGAAGCCTGAATTGAGTCGGAGCCGCACCAACAATAACTCAAACCTATATCGGGATATAAGTGTAATATATGGGGAGTGTATCGCCGGGGTCCATAAACGAAAGCTCCAAAATAAATAAAAAATTGATTGGGAAAATACAATGAGGACTGCCCAGCTGCCCCGGAGCAGACTGTCCACTTCCCACTTGCAAGTCACACGGTGGCTGTTTCTCAATTGCGAGGATCCGTCCTCCGTTTGGCCACTTCGTTGACGTCCTCGGTGGCGGCTCCTCCAAAACGGAGCGGAGTGTCCTCTCCCCGCCGCCTTTGAGCTCAAATGGAACGGCCTCCGGAGCGAGCGGCTGCGTCAGGTCACGTGTCAATCTATGCTCATTAAAACAACTGTTTTATGAACAACAGAGGCCAGGAAACTGTTTATGTGGAACAAAACTATTTTAAAGTGAGTTCAAACTAATAAAGTTTTGCGAGAAAACAAAAAAAGAAACTATGCTGCAGTGCATCATGGGTAATTTCAGCTCTCCGAGGCAGCGGAGGATCCACTGCTGTTTCCTTCGTAAATGAGCCAAACGGAGGAGTCGAGCTGCGAGGGGGCGAGTGGTCCAGGTGAAATGGAACCACTTGGCGGCGCCGTGATGACGCGAATGACGTCCGAAGTGGTCGAGACGCCGAGGATCCTGGACATTGAGAAACAGCCAGTGTGTTGTTTATATCCTGATTTCCTGTTATGTCAGTGCCCTCTGCTGGACACCTGTGGAATTCTTTGCTTTTATTCTTATTTAATCTGCCCTTAGTGGCTGGAGTGACATTCTGGTCATTTAATAAATATCTCCGCACAGGAATGGGCAAGAGACTTACTTTTTTTTTGACATACTTATGAATTTATGCTCTACATGTTGTGGGCCGGACTGAATCATCTCGAGGGGGGAGGAAAATACTTGGTTTTGACATTTTTAAACTCCGTAAAGTCCCTTTAAAGCTTCTTGACTGAAGAGCAACAGTGAAACGCCTCATTTGAAAGACCTACAGAACTGATCCTAACTTTTTTGTCGTGTTTTTGTCGCTTTTTCATTCTTTATTGTTGCTTTTCCTGCATGTTTTTGTTGCTCTTTGTGGCTTTTTTGGCGCTTTACTGTTGTGTTTTCATCCTTGTTATTTTGACACTTTTTTCAAGAAGCTTTGATGCCAGAAAATGTCGTCGGTTCAGGCGGGGGGTAAGAGGTTAACGTGAGGCACAAACAAATATAAAATCACTAAAGGATCCTTGAGTTTGTGATGGATGAAACTTCCACATTCCTCCAGAAACGCCTGACAAACCTCTTTCTCCCGGATCGGTGTTTTTCTTTTTCCTTAATGCATTGGAGCCGCGGCGGCGCCTCTGAGGCTGAGGCGGAAACAGGCCTGGCGTTTCATCCCTTGATTTTACGACTTTGATTTCCGTGTTGTTGTTGTTCTCTCGGCCCGGTCTCTCGGAGGAGGGAGATTCATCACAGCAGCAGCGACGAAAACAACACAACGGCCCAGCGCTGGAATCCAACTCCATTTACAATCTATCACGGGCTCCGTCTCGGACACAAGGTCCTCCTGCGCAAAGAGCCGACAGGTCTAATCTTCTCCTGACAGTGAGGAGGAACCGACGACGAGGCCACGGACGGAGAAACACTCTCATTATGGAGCAACATCAGCAAAGAGAACGTATGCAGATCATGTGTTAGTTTGAATGTCAGACGGCGACCACCAACCACAGAACGAGCGCTGACAGACACCTTCAAACTCACGTCCATGTACACAAGGGGGGGGCTGGCGACAGAAGAAGCTCACACACAAATATTTGTGTGAATCCACTGGTAGAAGGTGGATGTTAAGTCTCAGCGGCCGGGGAGAGAGAGGAGGAGGGAGGAGGAGTTAGTCAGAAAGGAGAGTGTTTCATAAAACACTAATTATCTCCAAATGTGATTTTGATCAAACTAGCCTCTGTTTAGCTTAGGATTTCTCAGGAACTGAGGCACGTAGAATTAAACTGTTTTCACCTACGGAGAGCTTAGAGTCTTGTCTTTCAAACGAGCCATAGCCTGTGTCCATAGCTCTAAGATCGAATACGCTGAGGTACTACAAATACCATGAAAAATGGTCTGGATTGTTGGTACTCAAATCCCCAAAACAGCTGCTGCATAAGCTATAAAACTGGACAGACTTTCTTTACTTGGACATAAGGCTCCAAAAGTTGACGACGCATGTGTTTCCTGTGTTAGATGGAAGTGTCCCAGGTGATGGCCATCCGGGTAATCAGAGGAAGTGTGGCCAAAGAAGGTCCTCTCTCTGAATTACTATGCAGTTTCTTTCTCTCACACAAAATGGTAAAGAAAAGACATCTGTCCGTCACTGAAAAGTCTAAAAACCTTGTCACAACCATCAAACGTTATGTTACCAAAAGACAACAAGGAAGTGAGTTTACAGAAAGTACAAAAACACAAACCAAGACGTCCAATCATCATCCTGGTGGTAAATAAGAGACACGTCTCCTGTTCCTCCTGAGGACAGTGTGAGTCACACCATCATGACCTCAGCCCTGGAATGAAATGTTTTTGTCGTTTCTTATTGATTCCGGGGGTATTTTTAGGTGGAGGCAGTGTGGCGCAGCACTAAATTACGTGGCCCGTGTTTGTTGTGGGCGAGACCTTTGGCACCAATTGCGCGGCGCCGTTAGCCCCGGCAGAGCGCTGTTCCTGTCCCTGCATTTATATCCAGCGAGCGGCGGGCGGGATAACGAGACTGTCAGCGCTCAAATCATCTCTAAGTGGTTTCAACTCTCTCCTCGGCGCGAAGGGGCGCTCTGCGAAACCGTTACCGAGATGAGGGCACAGAGGAACAGCTGTAAGTGCTCAAACACCTCCATCACAGTGGACGCCATGGTGTCTGTGGTTTCACACGTCCAAAAGAGGCCCTTTCTCCAGTCCCAATCTGCAGCATTTACCCAGCACTTTACACGTGTTCATCTCATATGGTTCTGAAGGTTCACTGGAGACACTTTATGTAGGACTAAACTAAATATATTAAAGGTTCTACAGTGGCGACTAGTGATGCAAACTCTAGAATTTCTTACATTTCTGCTTAAAATGCTCATATAATGTGGTCTGATCTTTATTATAATCACAAGAATGAGTAAACAGGGTCTGCTTTTTTATTTTATTTGACCTCAATTTAACCTCTTAACTCCCACCTGAACGGAACCCATTTTATCCAGTTTGGCTTTACCCTAATCAAAAAGCTTCTTGGGAAAAAAGCACCAAAACAGCTACAAAAAATGAAAAGAAAACAAGGATGTGAACGCAACAAAAAAGTGACAAAAATCAACAAAAAAGTGACAAAAATCAACAAAAATGTGACAGAAATTCAACAAAAATGTGACAAAAATTCAACAAAAATGTGACAAAAATGCAACAAAAATTCAACCAAAAAGTGACAAAAATTCAACAAAAATGTGACAAAAATTCAACAAAAATGTGACAAAAATGCAACAAAAATTCAACCAAAAAGTGACAAAAATTCAACAAAAATGTGACAAAAATTCACCCAAAAAGTGACAAAAATTCAACAAAAATGTGACAAAAATTCAACAAAAATGCGACAAAAATTCAACCAAAAAGTGACAAAAATTCAACAAAAATGTGACAAAAATTCAACAAAAAAATTACAAAAATATAAACAAAAATGTGACCAAAAAAAAAACAAAACACAGCAACAGCGCAAGGAAAAAGATCAGTTTTGTGGGTCTTAGCTTTCAAATGAGGCGTTACACAGGCCTATATAATGGCCAAAGAGGACAGAATGCATTTGGTTTCGGCGGGTGGTAAGAGGTTGACCAGGAAATAAAACCAACACCATCAAAATATTACATTTGTTTTGGCCATAGCAGGTAAACATTCCACAGGACAGTGTGAAATAAGTGAGTGAACCCTTGGATTCAGTGACTGGATGACCTCCTGAAGCAGCAATAACTTCATCCAGATGTTTCCTGGTCGCTGGTGAGACGTGCTCAAGGATCAGGATGAATCTGGACCGTCCCTCTTCACTAAACTGCTGCAGTTCAGTCGACTCCTCAGGTGTTTGATGATGATGATGATGGTTTTCTTGAGGTCAGGCCACAGCATCTCCATGGGGTTTAGGTCAGGACTTTGTTCTTCTCAAACCAGTGGATTTGCTTTTGTGCTTTGAGTCATTGTCTTTTGTTGATCTTCAACTTTTCTGCCTCTTGAACTTATACATTCTTTCCGTCCAGGCCCTGAGGCAGCAAAGCCCCCCCCCCACACACCATGATGCTCCTGCACCGGGCTTCACAGTGGGGACTCAGGGGCGACAGAGGTGCAGGTGGTAGAGCGGGTCGTCTCATGATCGGCAGGTCGGGGGTTCGAATCCCGGCTTTTCAGACACTTCACGCATTGCCTTTGTGTGAGTGGTTGGTGGAGGTCGGTGGGACCATTGGCGCAGATGTGAGCAGCCTCACTTCTCTCAGTCTGCCCCAGAGGAAACTGTGGCTACAAATGTAACTTACCACCATCAGCATAGAGTGAATGACCCCCCCCCCCTCACTTTCAGGTGTGAAACGCTTTGGGTGTGACCTGTGTCATATGAAAAGTGCTTCACAAATAAGATTCCCTTTCCCATTCTTCTTCCCACACTCGCTCCAGAGACCACATCCCCCCCCGTCCTCCAA